>NC_084630.1:1768256-1770756 GCF_033978795.1 Nerophis ophidion | reverse complement strand
TGTTTAATTTTTATATATATATATATATATATATATATATATATATATACAGATACACTTTGACAAATCCGGACCTGAGTACATGAAGTCAAGTCCACTTACCTGCATTAGCTTCGCAGTCCTGCCGGCCAAAGAAAAATGCCATTAGAAGCACTTTTTTACAAGTAGGCACTCATCTCCCAATTAGCTTAATGTGGCCCTTCTCTTTTCCAGGCAGGCCCCACCTCTTCACCAGTAAAATCTCATCAATCCTGGCCCCCCCTCCCCCGTGTCCCCCAGCGCTATGACATATTAGTCTGTCATTATGCGTCCCAGAGTCCTTTTGAACAATGCGGCTAAACCTCTGTTTGCCAGGTTAATGACTATTAGCAAATAATTACGGCGGGCGCAGACAATGGGGGGTGCAGACGCTTTATCCGCCGCTGTGTAGTTTATTTTTCACGTCTCTTAGAATTAATCTCGCGTCGGGCCGTATTTATTAATCTCTCTCGGCTGCTTCTTAATTCACGGCTGTCTCCGCTGCGCTGCTGAATGCTGTTTAGTGGCTATGGATGAGGAGGGGGGGGGGGGTCGCGTGTATTCACCTTGCAATTTGCTGACGTCGAGGATGAGCAAATGATGGCCTTGTCATGCAACTGTCTGTTCAAACAAATCAGCCACTTGTGCAATTAGCCGCCGTTTGAGGATCCTTCAGCACGCGCCAATGTTAGGTTGCAGAGTGTGAAGGGATTAACAACATTAACATGCGGACGCCACCAGTAATTAACCACCGCACGCCGCCTTCGTGTCCAGGCGGCGGAGAAGCCTTGCCGAAGGGAAAATGTGCCCGTTGTTCGCGGCATAGCAATGATGGCCAAAGTGCTGACAAGGCATTCACACATTGAACAGAAACATTAAGATAGGTTATCCTTAAATATGTCCGATATTGTCCAGGTCTTAATTACCGATATTGATATCAACTGATACCGATATATACAGTCATGAAATTAACACATTATTATGCCTCATTTTGTTGTGATGCCCCGCTGGATGCATTAAACCAGGGGTGCCCATTACGTCGATCGCGATCGACTGGTCGATCTCGGAGGGTGTGTCAGTCGATCTCAAGCCAGGCATTAAAAAATAGACATAAAAATGAGCAATCATCAATCATACCAAGACTTCACTTTGGTCAGTTGTTTGACATTCTCGGCACCCGAGGATCTTGTGAGATGACGCTGGCTGCTGCGAGCTCATATTTAAGAAAAAAATCACTAACAGGGCGGACGCAGAGAAACACATTTTATTTCTAGAGACTCCGTACCTACTGTCAGAACTCTAAAGAGCGACTGCACAGTTCCTGTCTTCACCATAAAAGACCTGTTTCATCCTGCCTGTGCTAACAAAATAAGAGTCTCAGAAAGCTAGCAAGCTACGGAGTTTGATGCCAATGTATTTCTCCCCCGCCCTCACTTGCTTGCCCACCCGCACACTCACTGACGTCACTCACCTGCTGCCAGACATTAAAGGGCCACACACATATGCTACTCTCATAACAAAGTGTTTAAAAACCAGTATGCAAGTTGGACAAATGAGATGCCAAATCCAACCACTTTCATGTGGTATTGGACAGAAAGGAGGACTTTTTTGTCCTCCATTTGAAAATGCGGACGTTATCAGCACCACTGTCTAATTCCAATCAATGCAAGTCATCAGAATCAGGTAATACACCAACTTATATTCTTCATGAAAGAAAATAATCTGTGTGTTAAACATGCTTGTATTATCATTAAACACCATTAACTTGTTAACAAAAATGTCTCTTTCATAAATAAATAAATATTAATTATAAATAGGAATGAGGTAGATCCCCTCGAGTTGGTCAATTGAAAAGTAGCTCGCCTGCAGAAAAAGTGTGAGCGCCCCTGCATTAAACAATGTAACAAGGTTTTCCAAAACAAATCGACTCAAGTTATGGAAAAAAAAAATGCCAACATGGCACTGCCATTGTGATGTAACATTATTCTGTATTAAAAAGGGACCTTTATTTTGAAGGTGAGTTGCTCCTTCCTCTGGTTTCCGGAAGTCCGCGTGTGACAGTCTGACGCTCACTTGTTTACACACGAGACGTATTTACGTGATTCAGCGCTTAAAGTTTGTTGTTTCTTCCACGAAGTGCCTTGCAAACATTGTCTGTTAGTCTTGTGTCTGTTTTATGAGTAACATGAAGACGTTGTGTGTGCGTGTAAATGTAAAACTATAGTACTGTGTGAAGATAGCTTGTTCTCCTGTTTTAGCTTGTTGCTACTTAGCATTTAGCTTCTTTGCTCGCTAGCTCACTCCTCTAAAGAATGTTTGTGTCTCTCCTCTTCAGTATATCATCTATATTATCCTGTGTTGTTTACAAGCATTCCAAATGTACATCTCATTCATGTGTGGCTTTGAGTTTAGGACTATTTACATAGGTTTATGAGCACTGTTTACATGCTATTGTATGGTGTGTGTGTGTGTGTGTGAAAAC
>NC_084630.1:1720756-1755756 GCF_033978795.1 Nerophis ophidion | reverse complement strand
CGCCATCCCCTTTTTTGTTTTGTTCTGAAGCCATCCCTCGGCATCTTTAAAAAGTGGAAAGGACAGTTGTTTGGACAGAACCCAGC
Source organism: Nerophis ophidion (assembly GCF_033978795.1). Lineage (NCBI taxonomy): Eukaryota > Metazoa > Chordata > Actinopteri > Syngnathiformes > Syngnathidae > Nerophis > Nerophis ophidion. The sequence continues at coordinate 1,755,670 of NC_084630.1, read as the reverse complement.
GGAGATGCAGATGGACAGCACATGGAAGCCATTTCAGGCCCCCGGTGTAGCAGCGCTGAACGATCCTGCAGAGTTCAGAACCGGACCGACTAGCTCGCAGCGCTTTTGAATGGGAGTCTGTTCTCAACTGATGTATTGATTCCACCCTCTCGCCCCCCCTGCTCGGCGAGCTTACCATGTTCCCTTTTTTTTTTTTTGTGTAAAACTCAGTGGACCAGGAGTTGAGCCAGGGGGAATGCCTGAGAGAAGGTGGGAGCGCCTGATGGTTCCCATTAATTGAGGATGATTCGTGTGATGTGCCGGGCAGCCAGATCTGTCGCGGGGGCCTGCCAGACAGATGCGGGGCCCCCACCACCGCCCCCCGTAGGCTGGATAAGAGGGCAACGAGGCGTCTAAGCTGGTCGACAACCTGCTTTTCTCGCCCCTCCCGCCTCCTCGTATCAACGTCTCCTGTGCCCTAATTTTTTTGCACGGAGCCTCTGCAGCAAAACATGCAACAGAAGCCTTGCGCCAAACCCAAGTTCCACGTGAGCAAGGTATGGAGGGGAAAGTTTCGGCTTGCAAGAAGAATAAGAGAATAAGCTAATGGACTCTTTACTTAATGTGATCAGAGGCGTTATTGACATGCTGCCAGGAAGATGCAGGACCATTAACTGGAGTCTGGAGTCTCACTAGTGTTGCACTACATGCTCGGCTCACAAGGGCTCGGGGGCGCCCTCAAAGGAGCCCCAGTCTGTCACTAGTGTTGCACTACATGCTCGGCTCACAAGGGCTCGGGGACGCCCTCAAAGGAGCCCCAGTCTGTCACTAGTGTTGCACTACATGCTCGGCTCACAAGGGCTCGGGGACGCCCTCAAAGGAGCCCCAGTCTGTCACTAGTGTTGCACTACATGCTCGGCTCACAAGGGCTCGGGGGCGCCCTCAAAGGAGCCCCAGTCTGTCACTAGTGTTGCACTACATGCTCGGCTCACAAGGGCTCGGGGACGCCCTCAAAGGAGCCCCAGTCTGTCACTAGTGTTGCACTACATGTTCGGCTCACAAGGGCTCGGGGACGCCCTCAAAGGAGCCCCAGTCTGTCACTAGTGTTGCACTACATGTTCGGCTCACAAGGGCTCGGGGACGCCCTCAAAGGAGCCCCAGTCTGTCACTAGTGTTGCACTACATGCTCGGCTCACAAGGGCTCGGGGACGCCCTCAAAGGAGCCCCAGTCTGTCACTAGTGTTGCACTACATGCTCGGCTCACAAGGGCTCGGGGACGCCCTCAAAGGAGCCCCAGTCTGTCACTAGTGTTGCACTACATGTTCGGCTCACAAGGGCTCGGGGGCACCCTCAAAGGAGCCCCAGTCTGTCACTAGTGTTGCACTACATGCTCGGCTCACAAGGGCTCGGGGACGCCCTCAAAGGAGCCCCAGTCTGTCACTAGTGTTGCACTACATGCTCGGCTCACAAGGGCTCGGGGGCGCCCTCAAAGGAGCCCCAGTCTGTCACTAGTGTTGCACTACATGCTCGGCTCACAAGGGCTCGGGGACGCCCTCAAAGGAGCCCCAGTCTGTCACTAGTGTTGCACTACATGTTCGGCTCACAAGGGCTCGGGGACGCCCTCAAAGGAGCCCCAGTCTGTCACTAGTGTTGCACTACATGTTCGGCTCACAAGGGCTCGGGGACGCCCTCAAAGGAGCCCCAGTCTGTCACTAGTGTTGCACTACATGTTCGGCTCACAAGGGCTCGGGGGCGCCCTCAAAGGAGCCCCAGTCTGTCACTAGTGTTGCACTACATGCTCGGCTCACAAGGGCTCGGGGGCGCCCTCAAAGGAGCCCCAGTCTGTCACTAGTGTTGCACTACATGCTCGGCTCACAAGGGCTCGGGGGCACCCTCAAAGGAGCCCCAGTCTGTCATGCTAATGATACACAATGTTGGGGATGAAGTTAAAGTTTTCACGCTCACTGTTCTGATGACTTTTACCTGAATAAGGTACTTAATTTGACGCACACACACGTTTAAACTAGTCCATCCCTTTGTGGACCAAGGAAGCATCATTTTTTTTTATTACCATGTGTGAAGAAAATAATTATAATAGCACAGTGGTATTTAATTTCTTTAAATAAGACATCCATCCATCCATTTTCTACCGCGTATTACCCTTTGGGTGGCCGGAGGCGCTGGTGCCTATCTCAGCTCAAATCGGGCGGAAGGCGGGGTACACCCTGGACAAGTCGCCGTGTCATCCCGGGGCCAACACAGATAGACAACATTCACACTCACATAAGACATGTTGGTTTTATTTTAGTTTTGTAAAAAAAAATAAAGTTCACTGAAATTTCACATATTTTTTTTGTAAATCTCTCATTGTCAGCATGCATGGAATTTGCACACATGAATATGTCAAATCCATAGTTAGCTCTACACATGTATTTAGATACCATCCATCCATCCATTTTCTACCGCTTATTCCCTTTGGGGGCGCTGGTGCCTATTTTAGCTACAATCGGGCGGAAAGCGGGGTACACCCTGGACAAGTCGCCACCTCATCGTAGGGCTGTATTTAGATACATTAATATAATTAAAAAAAAAAATGTTTTAAACATACAAGGCTGAATGTTTTCATATTTATGTAATTTGACACATTTTTTGAAATGAAAAACTCTAATGTGGGCTTTTAAAATATATTCTTATTTATGATTTGCATAATGATTGGCAACACTAAATGGGCCCTAGTGTGTGAATGTTTGTCTATCTGTGTTGGCCCTGCGATGAGGTGGCGACTTGTCCAGGGTGTAATCCGCCTTCCGCCCGATTGTAGCTGAGATAGGCACCAGCAACCCCAAAGGGAATAAGCGGTGGGAAATGGATGGATGGATAATATACAAGATTAAACGTTAATTATTAAAAAAACATTTATGCATAAAAGTAAATGTTTTCATAGTTTCTCAGTAAAAAAAAAAAAAAAAAGATTAAAAAGGCAAACTTTTTGATGTGAACTGGTTAAAAAAAGTTTAGTTTTTTTCAATAAAATGCCAATGCAAAAACCTAATTTTATTTTTATTGATTTTGGGGGGGAGGTGGGTTCATGATTCAAATCAGTACACAACATTATGGTTTGAAAAATATAATTTTTTTTTAATTATTTTGTGATAATTGACACAATTTTCTCCACATTTGTAAATGAAAGACATGCATTTGTATTATCACCATCACATCAGGCACAAAACGCTCCCCCATGACCAACTCTGCCTACTTTTAGAGACTGCGGCGTAAATGACACCGTGCTCCAGGACGCAATCCACCCCTCGCACGGCCGAGAGCATGTTCTTGTTTATGTGGCTACGACAGGAAGTGGCGCCGGGGTCCCAATCTCTTTGGCAAAAACAAACAAGAGTTGCCCTGGTATTGTTATCAAATACAGCCAGAAGTGCTGCAGACCATCAAAAAGTCAGCGGCAGAGGTAGGCAATCGAACCCGTGACTTCATTTTTTATCAAAGCGGAGGACTGTGGCGAGAGCGCTTGGACGGCGGGGGTCATCCGAGACCACAAAACGCACTCGGCAGATGTTTGATCCATCCTCGGCACATCTGGAGCTCAGCACACTCAATCTATTTCACTCCACTTCTCCTTTTTAGATTTTCATTGTTCCTCACGGTCCACTAAACTCTGCACCTCCCCCCACCCCCCCCCCTCAGCTCCTCGCGGCCCACAAATATTCATCCATCATCATTCATTTGAAGAGGAATTTGGACATAGTGTAGATACTTTTCTTTTGCACGGGATTTCAACCGCTTTGTGTCTGCTCGGTCCTCCCGACCAGTTTTTTTTTTTTAAGCCGGTGTCCCTTTGTGACTTGAATTCCTATTTAAAAGCCTACTGAAATGAGATGTTCTTATTTAAACGGGGATAGCAGCTCCATTCTATGTGTCATACTTCATCATTTCCCCATATTGCCATATTTTTGCTGAAAGGATTTAGTAGAGAACATCCACCATAAAGTTGGCAACTTCAGGTGCGAAGACAAAAGCCTTGCCTGTACCGGAAGTAGCAGACGATGATGTCACAAGTGTGAGGGCTCCTCACATCCTCACATTGTTTATAATGGGAGCCTCCCACAAAAAGTGCTATTCGGACCGAGAAAACGACAATTTCCCCATTAATTTGAGCGAGGATGAAAGATTCATGTTTGAGGATATCGATAGCGACGGACTAGGACAAAAAAAACAAAAAAACGCGATTGCATTGGGACGGATTCCGATGTTTTTAGACACATTTACCAAGATAATTCTGGGGGAAATCCCTTATCTTTCTATTGTGTTGCTAGTGTTTTAGTGAGTTTAATAGTACCTGATAGTCGGAGGTGTACGTCCACCGCCAGTGTCTCAGGGAAGTCGACAGCAGCTTTATGGACGGCACAAGCTCAGCTGATCTCCGGTAAGAAGCGACTTTTTACCACAATTTTCTCACCGAAACCCTGCTGGTTGACATTCGGTCGGGATCCATGTTCGCTTGACCGCTGTGATCCATAATAAAGTTTCACCTCCGGGAATTTTGAAGAAGGAATCACCATGTGTTTGTGTGGCTAAAGGCTAAAGCTTCCCAACTCCATCTTTCTACTTTGACTTCTCCATTATTAATTGAACACATTTCAAAAGCTTCAGCAACACAGATCTCCAAAATACTGTGTAATTATGCCGTTAAAGCCGACGACTTTTAGCTGTGTGTGTGTGCAGCGCTCATATTTCCTAACAGTCCGTGACGTCACGCGTACACGTCATCATTCCACGACGTTTTCAACAAGAAACTCGTGGGAAATTTAAAATTGCAATTTAGTAAGCTAAAGCGGCCGTATTGTCATGTGTTGCAATGTTAATATTTCATCATTGATATATAAACTATCAGACTGCGTGGTCGCTAGTAGTGGCTTTCAGTAGGCCTTTAATGTTAGCGTGGCCCCCAAGTTTTACATGACTGCCGCTTGACAGCGTTGTGTTATTTAGGTCCAAAATATCTCTTTCAACATTCTGGGTTGCCTACCTCTGCATTAGTGGAAAAGCGGCAAATGAGCAACAGAGCTGTTGCCATGGAGACGAGGTATTTCATATGTGACTTGCTGCATTTGCATTGTGACACATTTACTGGGTTAATTCTGGGAAATCCCTTATCTTTCTATTGTGTTGCTAGTGTTTTAGTGAGTTAAATAGTACCTGATAGTCGGAAGGGTGTCTCCACGGGTGTTTTGACACCAATGTCCCAGGGGAGTCGACGGCAACTATGGACGGCACAAGCTCCGCTTTTCTCTAGTAAGAACTGACTTTTAAACACATTTTTCTCACCGAAACCTGCTGGTTGACATTCGGTCGGGATCCATGTTGGCTTGACCGCTGTGATCCATAGTAAAGTTTCACCTCCAGGAATTTTAAACAAGGAATCACCGTGTGTTTGTGTGGCTAAAGCTTCCCAACTCACTCTTTCTACTTTGACTTCTCCATTATTAATTGAACAAATTGCAAAAGCTTCAGCAACACAGATGTCCAGAATACTGTGTAATTATGCCGTTAAAGCAGACGACTTTTAGCTGTGTGTGTGTGCAGCGCTCATATTTCCTAACAGCCCGTGAAGTCACGCGTAGACGTCATCATTACGCGACGTTTTCAAGAAAAAACTCCGGGGAAATGTAAGATTGCAATTTAGTAAACTAAAGCGGCCGTATTGTCATGTGTTGCAATGTTAATATTTCATCATTGATATATAAACTATCAGACTGTGTGGTGGCTAGTAGTGGCTTTTAGTAGGACTTTAATTATTGATATTGTGCATAGACGTCCGGAGGTCCGAGCGCTGACCACTAGCTGCAAACGGCGCGTGCGAACGTGACGACAGGACGGCCGACTCCCCTCCGCGCAATTTCCTTCAATAAACGTCAACTCGGTGACCCGGCGGCAGCTCGCCAGTGGGCTCGGGGGTCTATTTTTCTTCTGTCAGCGGTCCGGTCGGGCCACACAATGTCTGGGCCTGGCCTCTGTGACACCAGGGTGTTGGTGGGAAGTGGTGGGCCGCTCTTGTTTGTTCATGGGAGAGGCCTCGGAGCCACCAGGGCATCAGCTCAGCAGGACGTTGCTCATACGTGTGGGACCCTTTCCAACAATGGAGCCTGTGGTCAGGTTTAGGGATGGGTACTTTTTAAGTTAAAAAGTTAAAGGCCTACTGAAATGACATGTTCTTATTTAAACGGGGATAGCAGGTCCATTCTATGTGTCATACTTCATCATTTTGCCATATTGCCATATTTTTGCTGAAAGGATTTAGTAGAGAACATTGACGACAAAGTTAGCAACTTTTGGTCGCTAATAAAAAAGCCTTGCCTGTACCGGAAGTAGCAGACGATGACGTCACAAGTGTGAGGGCTCCTCACATCCTCACATTGTTTACAATCATAGCCACCAGCAGCAAGAGCGATTCGGGCCGAGAAAGCGACGATTTCCCCATTAATTTGAGCGAGGATGAAAGATTAATGGATGAGGAAAGTTAGAGTTAAAGGCCCACTGAAACCCACTACTACCCACCATGCAGTCTGATAGTTTGTATATCAATGATGAAATATTACTAAATTGCAATTTTAAATTTCCCGGGACTTTTTTTTTGAAAACGTTGCATAATGATGACGTGTACGCGTGATGTCACGGACTGTTAGGAAATATGAGCGCTGCACACACACACAGCTATAAGTAGTCTGCTTTAATCGCATAATTACACAGTATTCTGGACATCTGTGTTGCTGAATCTTTTGCAATTTGTTCAATTAATAATGGAGACGTCAAAGAAGAAAGATGGAGTTGGGAAGCTTTAGCCTTTAGCCACAAACACACGGTGATTCCTTAATTAAAATTCCCGGAGGTGACGCTTTCTTATGGATCACAGCGGTCAAGCGAACATGGATCCCGACCGAATGTCAACCAGCAGTTTTCGGTGAGAAAAATATGGTAAAAAGTCGCTTCTTACTGGATATCAGCTGAGCTTTTGCCATCCATAAAGCTGCTGTCGACTTCCCTGAGACACTGGCGTCAAGACACCCGTGGACACACCCCACCGACTATCAGGTACTATTTAATCTCACTAAAACACTAGCAACACAATAGAAAGATAAGGGATTTCCCAGAATTATCCTAGTAAATGTGTCTAAAAACATCAGGATCTGTCCCAATGCAATCGCGTTTTTTTTTTTTTTCCTAGTCCGTCGCTATTAATATCCTCAAACACAAATCTTTCATCCTTGCTCAAATTAATGGGGAAATTGTCGTTTTCTTGGTCCGAATAGCTCTTTTTGTTGGAGGCTCCCATTAAAAACAATGTGAGGAGTCATCAACATGTGACGTCATCGTCTGCTACTTCCGGTACAGGCAAGGCTTTTCTGTTAGCGACCAAAAGTTGCAAACTTTATGGTGGATGTTCTCTACTAAATCCTTTCAGCAAAAATATGGCAATGTCGGGAAATGATGAAGTATGACACATAGAATGGAGCTGCTATCCCCGTTTAAATAAGAACATCTCATTTCAGTAGGCTTTTAAGCACTAAAAAAAAAAAAAGGAAAAAAAAGAAAAGGCCACGGCTCCAGTGTGAGCGTTTCAGATGTAATTAGACACATTTACTAGGATAATTCTGGAAGATCCCTTATCTGCTTATTGTTTTAATAGTGTTTTGGTGAGATTGTAAAGTCATACCTGAAAGTCGGATGGCTGCGGAAAACGCCAGTGTCTCTGAGAGGAGCCAAGATCACAGCTGCCTTTTTGAGCTGCAGGAGGAGGTCGCATAATCCACGAAAGTCTCCGGTAAGAACCGACTTAATATCACAATTTTATCATCCAAAAACTTGCTGGTTGACGTAGAGAAACATGTTGGCTTGACCGCTCTGTGTTAAAGCTTCACAACAAACAAAGAAACACCGGCTGTGTCTTGGTGCTAAAGGCAGCTGCAATCCACCGCTTTCCACCAACAGCATTCTTCTTTCACGTCTCCATTATTAATTGAACAAATTGCAAAAGATTCAGCAACACAGCTTTTCCCGCTGGTGGCTCACTTTATAAAGAATGTGAGGAGCCCTCACACCTGTGACGTCACGCGCACATCATCTGCTACTTCCGGTACAGCCAAGGCTTTTTTATTAGCGACCAAAAGTTGCGAACTTTATCGTGGATGTTCTCTACTAAATCCTTTCAGCAAAAATATGGCGAAATGATGAAGTATGACACATAGAATGGACCTGCTATCCCCGTTTGAATAAGAACATCTCATTTCAGTAGGACTTTAATACCTATAAGTGATTGTTTTGGTATTGTTAAAGGCCATCAGTGTAAAACAACATGCCTGCAGATGACTCTCTAGGCCCGTCCTGCCTCTTTGGGTGTGTGCATCGCTACCTCCCCGTGTTTGCGTCTGGCTGGCAGCGCCGTGCAGTGCATTGCTATTGATCCTTGCAGCCTTGCGGTCGTCAGGGTTCCTGTCAGCCATCGAAAAGGAGAAAGCGAGGGAGGGCGTAAGGCGCGGCGCCCTTTCGTGCAGCGCTACAAGCTAAGCGGCCATCACAGAAACTCAATACATTCCGGCCGCGGACCAGCACAGCTCGAGTCGTACTAGCAGGTCCCGCGAGGCTTCTGAGTCAATTTAGCGTCGGGGTAGCGTCTCACCTTGAGGACCTGTTGCCGGCCTAATATGTCACGCTAATACGTCTCCTCCGTATCGTCTACAAGACTGGGAGAGCATCCCAGATGCAATAAGTATGGATTTGCTAATGTCTGCATCTTGTTAGAACGGGGTTTGCCGGTGATGGTAATGGCCTCTAACAGGGTGTCTGGCTGTGGCTTTGAGGTGCGATGGGGTGAGGCTGGTGGAGGGGCTTCTGGGAATTCTAAGCAGCTCTGGGAAATTTTGCTTAGGGGAAGGAGAGACAACATTTAGAGAGAGAGGTTCAGGAGTTAGGCTATCGACCGAGTTGCAGGCGTACGCAGAGGTGAGCTGGGTAAAGGCCTACTGAAAGCCACTACTAGCCACCACGCAGTCTGATAGTTTATATATCAATGATGAAATATTAACATTGCAACACAACAATGAACACATGAATTTAAAGGCCTACTGAAAGCCATTACTAGCGACCACGCAGTCTGATAGTTTATATATCAATGATGAAATATTAACATTGCAACACATGCCAATACCGCCACCTTAGTTTACGGTATTAGCTTTCACTGCTATGCTGATGACACCCAACTCTACATGCCCCTAAAGCTGACCAACACGCCGGATTGTAGTCAGTTGGAAGCGTGTCTTGATGAAATTAAACAATGGATGTCCGCTAATTTTTTGCAACTTAACGCCAAAAAAACGGAAATGCTGATTATCGGTCCTGCTAGACACCGACCTCTATTTAATAATACAACTTTAACATTTGACAACCAAATAATAAAACAAAGTGACTCGGTAAAAAGTCTGGGTATTATCTTCCACCCAACTCTCTCCTTTGAGTCACACATTAAAAGCGTTACTAAAACGGCCTTCTTTCATCTCCGTAATATCGCTAAAATTCGCTCCATTTTGTCCACTAAAGACGCTGAGATCATTATCCATGCGTTTGTTACGTCTCGTCTCGATTACTGTAACGTATTATTTTCGGGTCTCCCCATGTCTAGCATTAAAAGATTACAGTTGGTACAAAATGCGGCTGCTAGACTTTTGACAAGAACAAGAAAGTTTGATCACATTACGCCTGTACTGTATATACCTTTATATACATATATACATACATATATACCTGTACTGGCTCACCTGCACTGGCTTCCTGTGCACTTAAGATGTGACTTTAAGGTTTTACTACTTACGTATAAAATACTACACGGTCTAGCTCCAGCCTATCTTGCCGATTGTATTGTACCATATGTCCCGGCAAGAAATCTGCGTTCAAAAGACTCCGGCTTATTAGTGATTCCTAGAGCCCAAAAAAAGTCTGCGGGCTATAGGGCGTTTTCCGTTCGGGCTCCAGTACTCTGGAATGCCCTCCCGGTAACAGTTCGAGATGCCACCTCAGTAGAAGCATTTAAGTCTCACCTTAAAACTCATCTGTATACTCTAGCCTTTAAATAGACCTCCTTTTTAGACCAGTTGATCTGCCGCTTCTTTTCTTTCTCCTATGTCCCCCCCTCCCTTGTGGAGGGGGTCCGGTCCGATAACCATGGATGAAGTACTGGCTGTCCAGAGTCGAGACCCAGGATGGACCGCTCTCTTGTGTATCGGTTGGGGACATCTCTACGCTGCTGATCCGCCTCCGCTTGAGATGGTCTCCTGTGGACGGGACTCTCGCTGCTGTCTTGGATCCGCTTTGAACTGAACTCTGGCGGCTGTGTTGGAGCCACTATGGATTGAACTTTCACAGTATCATGTTAGACCCGCTCCACATCCATTGCTTTCGGTCCCCCTCCTTGCTCTTTTGTGGGTTCTTCCGAGGATGTTGTAGTCGTAATGATTTGTGCAGTCCTTTGAGACATTTGTGATTTGGGGCTATATAAATAAACATTGATTGATTGATTGAGTTTACTAAATTGTTTAAAATTCCCGGAGGTGAAGCTTTACTATGGATCACAGCGGTCAAGCCAACATGGATCCCGACCGAATGTCAACCAGCAGGTTTCGGTGAGAAAAATGTGGTAAAAAGTTTCTTGTTGAAAACGTCGCGGAATGACGTCACGGACTGTCAGGAAATATTAGCGCAGCGGCTAAAAGTCGTCTCTTTTCATCGCGCAATTAAACAGTATTCTGGAGATCTGTGTTGCTGAATCTTTTGCAATTTGTTCAATTAATAATGGAGAAGAAAGATGGAGGTGGGAAGCTTTATCCTTTAGCCACACAAACACACGGTGATTCCTTGTTTAAAATTCCTGCAGGTGAAAAGTTACTATGGATGAGACCGCGGTTAAATTCGCGGAGGTAAAGCTTTACTATGGATCAGAGCGGTCAAACGAACATGGATCCCGACCACTCGTCAACTGGCAGGTTTCGGTGAGAAAATTGTGGTAAAAAGTCGCCTCTTACCGGAGATCTGTGGAGTTTGCACCGTCCTTGTATCTGCCGTCGACTTCCCTCAGACACTGGCCTCAGGACACTCCTCCGACTATCAGTTACTATTTAATCTCACTAAAACACTAGCAACCCAATAGAAGGATAAGGCATTTCCCAGAATTATCCTAGTAAATGTGTCTCAAAACATCTGAATCCGTCCCAATGCAATCGTTTTTTTATTTTTTTCTAGTCCTTCGCTATCAATATCATCCACAAATCTTTCATCCTCGCTCAAATTAATGGGGGAATTGTCGTCTTCTCGGTCCAAATAGCTCTTTTTTTGTTGGAGGTTCCCATTAAAAACAATGTGAGGACGTGAGGAGGCCTCACACTTGTGACATCATCGTCTGCGACTTCCGGTACAGGCAAGGCTTTTTTATCAGCACCAAAACTTAATCGTGGATGTTCTCTACTAAATCCTTTCATCAAAAATATGGCAATATGGGGAAATGATGAAGTATGACACATAGAATGGAGCTGCTATCCCCATTTAAATAAGAACATCTAATTTCAGTCGGCCTTTAAAGGTCTTGAAGGCCTCGCACCCGGCCGGCTGCTAATGCTACACGCTAACTCATTGAATTGTGTTCTTGCCCCACAGCTGGTCTCCAAGTCAACTTCATGGTCCGACAGCGGAGGAGGAAACTGGAGGCGACAACTCTCAGGAAGACAAAAAGGTGAGCGGGTGGTGGAATGGGGGTTGGGTGGGTGCAGTCAAGAATAGGCAGAAACTTATAAACTCCAACAATGTGGAACCGTTTCCTGGAGAATCTGGGAATTTGACCTGATGAAGGTGAGTTTTTGTCTTTCACCAACATTTCCAAAAAAGTTTAAGTTTTTACCTTAAACGCCATGATAGGATCACAAAACTTGCGTATGGTGCTTGTTTTTTTTTTTAGCAGTGCTTGACTTCTTTTTACACTTGCATGCCCGTTGATGATCCTAAAAATTCAAATGAACTTGACATCTGTTGAAGTTGAGACTGAATACTTTTTTCGATGATAATTATAAATACGTGAATACTTCTTTTTACGCGTACTTTTACACGGTTCAATCTCGTATTTGTCATTAAAGTTGTCAGGCTTGCCACTGACAGTTTGTTTCTGTTTTAGTTTTTCGTCTGTGTGTTTAGTATTTCCTTTTTTTAGTTCCGGTCAGCGCTCTTATTTTGTCTGTTTCCTGTTTGTCTCCCTGTGTGCTGGTTTCCTTCAGCTGCGGCTGATTGGCACCTGGCCACACCTGGCGTCAATCAGCCCGTTCCTATTTTACCTGCTTTGTTTCTCCAGTCAGTGCTGGATTATTGATTTGCCGATGTCACTTCTTGTCGCTCTTTTCATATATTATCGCTCCTGTCGTGTCGTACCTTGTCGTCTTTGCAGCGTATATGTAAGCTATATTCGTTTGATGTTTGTAGCCTACTGTTTTTTGTTCCCTGCTTCCAGTTTGTTCTTTCATTTTACAGGAACGACTTCTGTTTCCTGCTAGATACCTTGTTAGCTTCCACGCTAGGCCTTTTGTTTGTTATCCGCCCACGTGCGCGCTTTTTGTTGGAACCCTTTGTTGTTAAATCATGTTTTCCTGCAAAATGCCTCCCTCCTCTGCATCTTGGGGTTCGACACAAACTAACTCTGAAAAAAGTTAAGACATACTTTATAGACTTCATATTTTTAAGCAGCAGAATAAAGGATGGATGAATAAATGACTGGTTAACTTATTTTTAGACGTGCCAGCCATCAGATAGTTTACAATTTTATTTGTTTTATTTTTACAATTCTTCAATGTATGTATATTATTTTTACACTTGGAATCCTAAAAACTATCATGTACATTTTTCCATTTGTATTATTGATTGTATGAATCATCGGCGGTTACTCGAATGAGTATGACAATCCTCCTGGTAGGGGTGTATCCCTTTATGGAGGATGCCTGTGCGTGACTTTGTTTTACGTGGGGAGACTGGTCCACAGACAGTTACCACCCGATCCTTGACAGAATCGGGTCAGGGTCCAATGGCATGGAGTCCAAGACGCCTGGGGACCTTTTTCTGCTGCAGCCTTCTTCTGCATTGCAGCCGTTGTGGTAGTTCTTAAATCTACCGTCTTCACCATATCCCTGGCTAGGAGGGAGTCAGGTACTAGGCCTTTGACAAGGGCCAGCTGGGATAACAATAGTAAAGGGGTGCCCCCAGACCCCCATAGAGGAGCCTCCACTGCCGGATGCACTTTAACATCTTACCCAGGACATACATTTTATGAATATGTATGACATAGATTGTATGAATATTACCGTAATTACCTTCTTTTTACACTTGCCATATTGTCAACAGTAAGTCACTACTTTTTCCCCTACACTTTGCCCCCTGTGGCTTTTAAAACAGTGCCGCTAATTTATGGATTTTTCTTCGCTAACAGCCTTAATATTTTGTATTCAAAAAATAGTTTTCAACACTGACATTGGAATTTTTTTATTGTTGGTGCTATGCGCCGTCTTGTGGAGGAGTTTACTCGCTGCGGGTTGAGTGTACTTCCTTTTGTGTGCCTTGAACCAGAAGTAAAACCGTCCATAGTGTTTCTGTTTGAAAGTATTATTTATTCATCACTACAAGGAATGTTTGAAGTTTTACAAATATAACTGTCGCTATTCATAATTACTAAACCGTCCCATGTGTGATGTCTGTACGAGTGTTTTCCTGCATATTTGTACGCGCTATCGTAATGTAATCAAGCTAGCGTCATTAGCATTCGCGGATAGGCTTACACATTTACAAGTGTCTGTATTAGTATTCATTATTTACTTACAATGGCATTATTTTTCATTGTTTCGGTTGTATATATTCACCAAAAATGTCACCGTTGAGCTTGGGGGTCCATGACAATGACTTACGTTTTGTTTGATCAGCCATTTTACTGCCGTCTGACAGGCATTATTTGGAAACAGTTAAGGTATTTATAAAATATTTCGTACTGGTATATATCTGCGGATTATGGTCCGGTGCGGCTAATACATGTAAAATCATTAATTTCTTCTAAAATTTGGTGGGTGGGGCCTAAATACCGGAAGGTACGATACTTGAAATTCCCCCATATTGGCCTTTTAATATCAGTTGTTTGACCATGTCTATCGTTTTCAATGGGGGGAAACGCTGGTGAAAATGATGACAAAACAACAAAAACTGATGATAAAATAAAATAATGATAATATTAAAAGTATATTTTATTTTACTACAAACGTGTAAGGCCAACATGTTTTTGTAGTGCAGCCAACAAAGACCAGGGCGTCGTATGAACATGCAAAGGCCATGCTTGCCACTGGCCATCCCTGCAGGTGTGTGTGTGTGTGTGTGTGTGTGTGTGTGTGTGGGTGTGTTGCAGCGTGCACCTTTTTCAGTGCTTCTTTGATGTGTGTGTGTGTGTGTGTGTGTGTGTGTGTGTGTGTGTGTGTGTGTGTGTGTGTAAGAAGGGTGAGTGAAACAGCAGAGGGACTGTGTAATCCTCTGACATGCCTGTGGAAAAATACAAGCATCCCTCTGACAGTGGCTCAACTACAGGCCCCAGCGGCCAGTTTGTGCGTCCACAGGTCCACGCGGCACACACACACACACACACACACACCACACACACACACACACACACACGCACACACTGTGCACCACTGCTACATGGCTAAAAATTGATATTCCGATACATATCCAGCCTGGATGCACTACTGTGTTTTCAACAGTGTACAAACAGCTAATGTCATTTAAAATCAACAAGCTCACAAAGGTCACATGTGGAGATAATTCTAATACTCTCAATTTGTAGCATTCTGATAGTCATACAGGTGTAAAAAGAGGTGAACCACTGCCATCAATAACATGTAAAAACAATCTGAACTAGAGATGTTTGATATTATCGGACTGCCGATATCATCGGCTGATAAATGCTTTAAAAAGTAATATAAAAAATTATCGGTATCTGTTAATAAATTATCGGTATCTGTTTTAAAAAGTAAAATGTATGGCTTTCTAAAACGCTGCTGTGTACACGGACGTAGGGAGGAGTACAGAGAGCCAATAAATCTTAGTCACTGCCTTTGCGTGCCGGCCCAATCACATATCTATAATATCTATGGCTTTGAAGTGAATGCAACGCATACTTTGTCAACAGCCATACAGGTCACACTGAGGGTGGCCGTATAAACAACTTTAACACTGTTACAAATATGCGCCACACTGTGAACCCACACCAAACAAGAATGATGAACACATTTCGGGAGAACATCCGCACCGTAACACAACATAAACACAATAGAACAAATACCCAGCACTAACTCTTCCGGGACGCTACAATATACACCCCCGCCCACCTCAACCTCCGCATGCTCTCTCAGTGAGAGCATGTCCCAAGTTCCAAGCATGATGAAAAAAATTATGCGCTTTGTGACTTCAATAAGAAATATGGCAGTGCCATGTTGGCATTTTTTTCCATAACTTGAGTCGATTTATTTGGGAAAACCTTGTTAAATAAATAAATGGGTTGTACTTGTATAGCACTTTTCTACCTTCAAGGTACTCAAAGCGCTTTGACACTATTTCCACATTCACACACACATTCACACACTGATGGAGGGAGCTGCCATGCAAGGCGCTAACCAGCACCCATCAGGAGCAAGGGTGAAGTGTCTTGCTCAGGACACAACGGACGTGACGAGGTTGATACTAGGTGGGGATTGAACCAGGGACCCTCGGGTTGCGCACAGCCACTCTTTCACTGCGCCACGCCGTCCCTTTTTTTTTAAGGTTTTTTTTTGTTACATTGTTTAATGCAGTGGTCCCAACCTTTTTGTAGCTGCAGACCGGTCAACGCTTGAAAATTTGTCCCACTGACCGGGGGGGGGGAGTTGTTTCATAAATAAATACAATCATGTGTGCTTATGGACTGTATCCCTGCAGACTGTATTGATATATGTTGCCATATAATGTATATATTGTTTTTATGTTGATTTAATAATAAAAAATATATATTAATTAGGGCTGGGCAACGATTACAAATTTTAATCGAAGTTAATCGCACTATTTCTCCGATTAATGGCGATTAACTGCATTGTATACACAAAGCCCAATAATGAATTCAAAAGTAGTGTGTAGTGCACCTTTTATTGGAATATTCTCCCACATGAACAAAAGCGCCAAAACATTTGTTGTGCAAACACAATTTAAATCAGTCCTTGTTAAACAGTAGCAGTTAAATAGCATATTTGATGAAAATCAACTCCAAAAATGTCAATACAAACATTTAAGCTTATTGCCACTGCCAGGGTATTTAAGTTATCCTGTTTGTTATGGAAAATAAATATAATCTACATACAAATCTCTGAGCCACAATCATAACATCTGAACAGGCAATTTCTGAGGTAACAGCAGAAACATTTTTTTTATCAGGGATCTTATGTTTAAAAAAACTATATTATAGGTAGTGGGCTGTTTTAGGGAATTTTGGATCCAATTATCCATAGTAGCAATATTAATAATGTTGTGTTTATTCTGCGTAGTGCACTTCAAATAATTATGACCATATCTAGGAATTGATATGATGGGAACTTTCCCATTGTTTGCTTGGTGCTTTGATAAACTGAAGGCATCATATACATGGTACTATATTGTGATGTTATGAGCCAGGGGAAAAAAGAACTACCCTACCCAGCATGCAACAGGAGTGAGGAGCATGTATAGGTTGTGTCGCCATGACGGCATCTTGTATGTTGTGATATGCACGCTCTGAAAGTAAAGGTTAAGAAGTCAGCCAACACTCCTGGTCTGCATTATTCATAAATAGACAGACAACACATATACTCCGCTGCTTCACAGGCCGCTGGATGTAGCCGG
Source organism: Nerophis ophidion (assembly GCF_033978795.1). Classification (NCBI taxonomy): domain Eukaryota; kingdom Metazoa; phylum Chordata; class Actinopteri; order Syngnathiformes; family Syngnathidae; genus Nerophis; species Nerophis ophidion. The sequence goes on along the minus strand of NC_084630.1, from coordinate 1,738,714 downwards.
CAAAGTATTCCCATGCTAGCTAGCCGCTCTAGCAAGCACGCCTCATTCAGTCCAAAACGGCCCGATCTATCCACATCCAGAATTGTCTGGCGGTCGTAAGTGATCCCGGCCGGAGTGACCACGCTGTAAGCCAGCCATGACATTTGCAGAATTGTCCGCTATTTTTGCCAAATGTTCCATCTTTACCAAGAGCCCCTCCACGCCGGGCGACGCCATCTTGTTAAGAAAAGGCGTTAACAAAATAAAAGCATGTAAACAACATACGCAAATGTGCGATAAAATAATTGTCGGCGTTAATAGATTGATGAGTTAACGCGTAATTAACGCATTAATTTGCCCACCCCTAATATATATATATATATTAATTTATTTTTCAATTCTTGTGTTGCCCGGTACCAATCGGCCCGGTGGTCGGGGACCACTGGTTCAATGCATCCAGCGGAGCATCACAACAAAATGATGCATAATAATGTGTTAATTCCACCACTGTATGCATCGGTTCATATCGGTATCGGTAATTAAGAGTTGGACAATATCGGGATATCGGCAAAAAAGCCATTATCGGACGTCTCTAATCTGCACCCATTCCCAATGATCAGTTTTTAAAGTTGTCATTCAGGTGTAAAAAGTAGTTAGCCAGTGTAAAGCCTCAGGGCAGAATTACTTCCGAGGCCCGCCCTACGCGAGACGAGGTGACGACAGGCAGACCCCTGGCTCGGTCCCCTTCGGTATTTGACATAATTGTGCCTTATATTTCATTTGGAGGCAGGTCTGGTCATCAGTAGCTGCCCGCCAGCATCTGCCGCCACATGTTTTCACCAACATGCGTGCAACATACACCTGGAAAGCTCCAGGTGCATAATGGAAGGGACATTAAGCCTGCCAAGTAGCTAATGTGGACTCTCACTCACAACAGTAGTAGACATTTCACCTTCTTATTGTCTAATCACCCATCTGACTGCCTGTACCCTCGCCCCCTTAACCCTCACATACCCGCTAATGGCCCTCACAATGGAATTATTTACTCGCCGTGGCGGGGGGGGGGGGGCAGATGGGTCAAATTGTGTGTGTGTGTGAGAGAGAATGAAAGAAGGGAGTGATGGAATCATTGAAGCACGTAGAAAGCGACGAGAAAAAGGAGTGAGTGGCGCTTGCTAAAGTGAAAAATCATGCCACGGTGCAGAGGGGCCCCCGGCTGGTGTCCGCCGGGACGAGTGACTACATCCACGCTGGCACTCAAGTGCTCTTAAATACTCTCGCCATCAACCCCCCCCACAAGTCTGCCTGGCTGCCTGCACCCATCTGCAGCCGCCCGCTTCCCCGAGTCCCCGGGCCTTCTCTCTTCGGAGCGGTCCAGGTACAAATGGCAATTTGCTGTACAAGTCCCACGACATGTTTGTGTCTGCAAGGCCTTGTTCCTGACAGCATGTAGCAAATGTATATTTATGTCAGGAAAGCGGCCCTATTGTTGATTTAGAAGTGTCTTCCTAGAAAACAAGCGGGCCACAGGGCACCTTTTGACCGGCAGATGAATTGCATCATTTAGTAAAAGCTGACATGAGGCTCCCCCTGCAGTTTTTAAAGGGGAACATTATCACAATTTCAAAAGGGTTAAAAAGAATAAAAATCAGTTCCCAGTAGCTTGTTGTATTTTTTGAAGTTTTTTTTCAAAATTTTACCGGTCCCGGAATATCCCTAGATAAAGCTTTAAAGTGCCTTATTTTCGCTATCTTCGAAACCACTATCCATTTCCCTGTGATGTCATACAGGGCTGCCAATACAAACAAACATGGCGGTTACCACAGCAAGATATAGCGACATTAGCTCGGATTCAGACTCGGATTTCAGCGGCTTAAGCGATTCAACAGATTACGCATGTATTGAAACAGATGGTCGGAGTATGGAGGCAGATAGCGAAAACGAAAATGAAGAAGAAATTGAAGCTATTGAGCGAATAGCTATTGACGCTATTCAGCCATAGCGTGCGTGTACCTAATGAAGTGGCCCATAGCATGGCTGCCTTATTAGCATCGCCGGTAAAATGTGCGGACCAAACGATCAGGACTTTAGCATCTTGTGACACTGGAGCAACTTAAATCCGTCGATTGGTAAGTGTTTGTTTCGCATTAAATGTGGCTATCTAGTTTCAAATGTACATACAGCTAGCGTAAATAGCATGTTAGCATCGATTAGCGTAGCACGTTAGCATCGATTAGCTGGCAGTCATGCTGCGACCAAATATGTCTGATTAGCACATAAGTCAACAACATCAACAAAACTCACCTTTGTGATTTTGTTGACTTAATGGTTGCAAATGCATCTGCAGGTTATCCATACATCTCTGTGCCATGTCTGTCTTAGCATCGCCGCTCAAATGTGGAGACACTCTGGTACATTCAATGGGGGTCTGGCGGCAGATTTCTTGCCAGTGGTGCAACTTGAATCCCTCCCTGTTAGTGTTGTTACACCCTCCGACAACACACCCACCAGGCATGATGTCTCCAAGGTTCCAAAAAATAGTCGAAAAAACAGAAAATAACAGAGCTGAGACCCGGTGTTTGTAATGTGTGGAAAATGAAAATGGCGGGTGTGTTACCTCGGTGACGTCACGTTCTGACGTCATCGCTAAAAGAGCGATAAACAGAAAGGCATTTAATTTGCCAAAATTCACCCATTTAGAGTTTGGAAATCGGTTGAAAAAATACATGGTCTTTTTTCTGCACCATCAAGGTATATATTGACGCTTACATAGGTCTGCTGATAATGTTCCCCTTTAAGTGGAATATGTATTAAAGTCCTACTGAAAGCCACTACTAGCCACCACGCAGTCTGATAGTTTATATATCAATGATGAAATATTAACATTGCAACACATGACAATACGCCCGCTTTAGTTTACTAAATTGCAATTTTAAATTTCCCTCGAGGTATCCTGCTGAAATGATGACGCGGGCGTTTGACGTCACCGGTTGTAGCGGACATATTTTCCAGCCCGATCCAAGCTATAAGTAGTCTGTTTTAATTGCATAACTACACAGTATTTTGGACATCTGTGTTGCTGAATCTTTATCAATTTGTTCAATTAATAATGGAGAAGTCAAAGTAGAAAGATGGAGGTGGGAAGCTTTTAGCCTTTAGCCACACAAACACAGCTAGTGTTTCCTTGTTCAAAATTCCCGAAGGTGAAGCTTTACTGTGGATCAGAGCGGTCAAGCGAACATGGATCCCGACTACATGTCAACCGGCAGGTTTCGGTGAGAAAATTGTGGTAATAAGTCGGCTCTTACCGTAGTTATGAGCGGAGCCAGCGTCCTCCTGCAGCTGTATGGCTTCCCTCAGAGACACTGGCAGTCACCACACCCGTGGCCACACACCTCCGACTTTCAGGTACCATATAATCTCACTAAAACACTAGTAACACAATAAGCAGATAAGAGGTTTTCTGGAATTATGCAAGTAAATGTGTCAACTGAATCGCTCCCACTGCCCTCGGCTTTCTTCCACGAATCTTTCATCCTCGCTCAAATTAATGGGGAAATTGTCGTTTTCTTGGTCCAAATCGCTCTAGCTGCTGGTGGCCATGATTGTAAACAATGTTCAGATGTGAGGAGCTCTACAACCCGTGATGTCACGCGCACATCGTCTGCTACTTCCGGTACAGGCAAGGCTTTTTTATTAGCGACCAAAAGTTGCCAACTTTATGGTGGATGTTCTCTACTAAATCCTTTCAGCAAAAATATGGCAATATCGCGAAATGATGAAGTATGACACATAGAATGGAGCTGCTATCCCCGTTTGAATAAGAACATCTCATTTCAGTCGGCCTTCAAAGGGAATCTAAACAACCACACCATAAGCGAACACAATATATCTGTAGCGTCTTGAAAAAAAATTGTGGTCTGATCATTTTAGTGTACAATAGTTTTTTTTTGTTTTTTTTTATCATTGTAGTGTACAACACTCATAGTTTCAGATTCCGACAACATTTTGTTCGTTTGCGATAAAGTTTTGTTGGGTTGTGTTAGTGTACAAAAAAGTTTCATTTGATCTTTTTAGTGAACAATAACCTCTTTATTTTTGCTTGTTTTGTTGCACGATACATTTCTGTTTGTTTTAGTGTACGATTAAGTTTTGTTTGCATGTGTTAGTACAGTAGTTCTCAACCTTTTTTTTCAGTGATGTACCCCCTGTCAACAGTTTTTTAATTCAAGTACCCCCTAATCACAGCAAAGCATTTTTGGTTGAAAAAAAGAGATGAAGTAAAATACAGCACTATGTCATCAGTTTCTGATTTATTAAATTGTATAACAGTGCAAAATATTGCTCATTTGTAGTGGTCTTTCTTGAACTATTTGGGAAAAAAAGGTATTAAAATAACAAAAAACTTGTTGAAAAATAAACCAGTGATTCAAGTATAAAGATTTCTCCACATAGAAGTAATCATCAACTTAAAGTGCCCTCTTTGGGGATTGTAATAGAGATCCATCTGGATTCATCAACTTACTTCTAAACATTTCTTCACAAAATAAGAAATATTTAACATCAATATTTATGGATCATGTCCACAAAAAAATCTATCTGTCAACACTGAATTGTTAAATTTCTTTTCACAGTTTATAAACTCACATTCATATTTTGTAAAATATTTGTAAACATTTTTTGAATTGTTGCTATTTTTAGAATATTTGTTAAAAATCTCACGTACCTCTTGGCATACCTTCAAGTACCCCCAGGGGTACACGTACCCCCATTTGAGAACCATTGTGTTCGTGGACGACAAACGTTCGCCTGATCGCTTTAGTGTATGTTATAGTTTTGTTGGTGTAAGGTAACATTTTGTTTGCTCGTTCTGGTGTAAGATACTTTATTGTTGGATCCTATTAGTGGATGAAAAAGTTTTGAAGGTTTTAGTGGACGATAAACTTTTGTTCGAATGTCTCAGTGTACGACAAGGTTTTGTTAATGTTTTTTCTGATTGTACAGTAAAGTTTTGTTTGTTTTAGTGTGCAACACTGATCGTTTTAGTGTACAAAAATGTTTTATATGATCGTTTGCGTATGACATTTTTGTTTTGTCGTGTTAGTGTACGATAGATCGTTTTAGTGTATAACGTTTTGTTATCATGAGTGTGCGATTAAGTTTAGTTTAAATATTTTTGTGGAATAATTTTAGTGTAAACAAAGCTTTGTTTGATCATGGTAGTGGGCAATACATTTTTGTTTGATTGTTTTAGTGTACAATAAAGTTTTCTGGATCGTTTTATTGTTCGATAACGTTTTGTTATGTGTGCGATTAAGTTGAGTCGAAATATTTTTGTGGAATAATTTTAGGGTAAACAAAGCTTTGTTTGATCATGGTAGCGGGCGATAAAGTTTTGTTTGTTTTAGTGTACAATAAGGTTTTCTTGATCGTCTTAGTGTACGATAACGTTTTGTTATCATGAGTGTGCGATTAAGTTTAGTTTAAATATTTTTGTGGAATAATATTAGTGTAAACAAAGCTTTGTTTGATCATGGTGGGCGATAAAGTTTTGTTTGTTTTAGTGTACAATAAGGTTTTGTTGATCGTTTTCGTGTACGATAACGTTTTGTTATGTGTGCGATTAAGTTTAGTTGAAATATTTTTGTGGAATAATTTTAGTGTAAACAAAGCTTTGTTTGATCATGGTGGGCGATAAAGTTTTGTTTGTTTTAGTGTACAATAAGGTTTTGTTGATTGTTTTCGTGTACGATAACGTTTTGTTATGAGTGTGCGATTAAGTTTAGTTTAAATATTTTTGTGGAATAATATTAGTGTAAACAAAGCTTTGTTTGATCATGGTGGGCGATAAAGTTTTGTTTGTTTTAGTGTACAATAAGGTTTTGTTGATCGTTTTCGTGTACGATAACGTTTTGTTATGTGTGCGATTAAGTTTAGTTGAAATATTTTTGTGGAATAATTTTAGTGTAAACAAAGCTTTGTTTGATCATGGTAGTGGGCGATAAAGTTGTTTGTTTTAGTGTACAATAAGGTTTTCTTGATCGTTTTAGTGTACGATCAAGTTTTGTTTGATCCCGATAGTGTGTGATTACGTTTCGTTTGATCGTTTTAGTGTATAATAACGCTTTCTTAAACGTTTTAGTTTACCATAACATTTTGTTTGATCATTTCAACGTAAAAAAAAAAAAATTCTGATTGTTTGTGTGCGATAAGGTTTTGTTTTATCATTTTAATGTACAATACAATTTTGTCTGATCGTTTTAATTTACGATAAAATTCTGTACGATCGTTTTAGTGTACGACATCGCTTTGTTCTCTACCTGCCTGGCAACGGGGCTGCTGAGGTCCCACTTCAAAATAGTTCCGACCAGAGTGGCGGTGAACGAGAACAATTTCTCCAAGATTGTTGTTTCGAGACAAAGATGTGTCCGAACTACGAGAGATGGCGTCCGTAATCGACAACGAACCCTTTGCTTGCCGACACTTTAGTTGCAGGGATAAAATGCATGGGCAGACCCTGCTTTCCCTCGCCTCGGGCTATTCGGCAGCCTTGCTGTCAGCACCGGCAACTGTGTGTGTGTGTGTGTGTGTGTGTGTGTGTGTGTGTGTGTGTGTGTGTGTGTGTGTACAGAGGTGCTCGCTCTGTAGACATTCCCCCCCACCCCCACCTCTAATTAGCACCCGGGAGTCCTGGGGGCAATCAGCAGGCGAGGTTAATGAGTGTGGGGAGTGAAGAGTGCACTACGTCCTTCTCTGATCACACTGCTGTCACCCTGAAGGGCCCTCAGTCTCCACACACTGATGTATGTGACACATCACACACCTGACTGTTTTTTCTATGATATCATCCCCCCCCCTCCCCCCCCGGATTCTGCATGTGTCACCGGAGCTACATTGCAAGAGCCATAATTCTTCAGCGGTGAGGCCTTCAAATGATGATGATTAGAAATATGTGTTCCCGCAACACAAGCTGCACACATGTCCGCCAGATGAAGCGGACGGCTCTTGTTTGTCATGTTTTTACGATGTTATGTCTTCATCCCCTCCTATTTTGCATCCGTGCGCCACAAACTTGTACATACAAAGGAAATGTTCCTCCACCATCCCCCCCCCCTCCGTTTTACGGTAATTGATCGATTAGATTCATACTCGTCCATCTGCAGCCTCAGCGTGCGCCAAAAAAACATTTGAGATGATGTTATTATCAGAACCAGATTGTTCCGTGCTCTTTGTGCCGCATGTGCAGTGTGATAAACAATTGGAGGATGCCTGGCGGGGTACATTGTGAAGGTACTTTTCTAGCTTTTTAATTAAAATATTACTGTATTGGACAGATCATTTTTTAAATTCAGATTAATCACATTTTCAAATTTGGTTAATGGCGATTAATCACAGTACATTTATTCCTTGTATTATTTCAACATCAAAAAAATTATATAAATTATTTGAAGTATATTTTGAAATATATTATCGAGTATTTTGCCAGAAATACAATTTTATTTTTTAAAATATAATAAGCAAATATTTTTTACTCAGAGATGTCCCATGATATCAGACCGCCGATAATAACGGCCAATAACTGCTTTAAAATGTAATACCAAAAATTATCGGTATCTATCCATCCATCCATCCATCTTCTTCCGCTTATCCGAGGTCGGGTCGCGGGGGCAACAGCCTAAGCAGTGAAGCCCAGACTTCCCTCTCCCCAGCCACTTTGTCCAACTCTTCCCGGGGGATCCAAGGCGTTCCCAGGCCAGCCGGGAGACATAGTCTTCCCAACGTGTCCTGGGTCTTCCCCGTGGCCTCCTACCGGCTGGACGTGCCCTAAACACCTCCCTAGGGAGGCGTTCAGGTGGCATCCTGACCAGATGCCCGAACCACCTCATCTGGCTCCTCTCAATGTGGAGGAGCAGCGGTTTTACTTTGAGTTCCTCCCGGATGGCAGAGCTTCTCACCCTATCTCTAAGGGAGAGACCCAAACTCATTTGGGCCGCTTGTACCCGTGATCTTATCCTTTGATCTTATGACCCAAAGCTCATGACCATAGGTGAGGATGGGAACGTAGATCGACCAGTAAATTGAGAGCTTTGCCTTCCGGCTCAGCTCCTTCTTCACCACAACGGATCGGTACAACGTCCGCATTACTGAAGACGCCGCACCGATCCGCTTGTCGATCTCACGATCCACTCTTCCCTCACTCGTGAACAAGACTCCTAGGTACTTGAACTCCTCCACTTGGGGCAGGGTCTCCTCCCCAACCCGGAGATGGCACTCCACCCTTTTCCAGGCGAGAACCATGGACTCGGACTTGGAGGTGCTGATTCTCATTCCGGTCGCTTCACACTCGGCTGCGAACCGATCCAGTGAGAGCTGAAGATCCCGGCCAGATGAAGCCATCAGGACCACATCATCTGCAAAAAGCAGAGACCTAATCCTGCGGCCACCAAACCGGAACCCCTCAACGCCTTGACTGCGCCTAGAAATTCTGTCCATAAAAGTCATGAACAGAATCGGTGACAAAGGACAGCCTTGGCGGAGTCCAACTCTCACTGGAAATGTGTTCGACTTACTGCCGGCAATGCGGACCAAGTTCTGACACTGATCATACAGGGAGCGGACCGCCACAATAAGACAATCCGGTATCGGTTTCAAATTTATCGGTATCTGTTTCAAAAAGTTAAATATGACTTTTTAAAAACGCCGCTTTGTACACGGACGTAGAGATAAGTACAGAGCGCCATTAAACCTTAAAAGCATTGCCTTTTGTGTGCCGACCCAATCACATAATAGCTAAGGATTTTCACACACGCAAGTGAATGCAATGCATACTTAGTCGACAGCCATACAGGTCACACTGAGGGTGGCCATATAAACAACTTTAACAGTTACAAATATGCGCCACACTGTGAACCCACACCAAACAAGAATGACAAACGCATTATGGGAGAACATCCACACCGTAACACAACATAAACACAACAGGAAAAATACCCAGAACCCGTTGCAGCACTAACTCTTCTATATTATTGCTTTAGCAGATGATTAATGCGATATTTTTGTGATGACCGGCATGCGTTAACCTTAATATATATGAAATATGACTTGACAGTGATTTACTTGTATTATTTAAATAAACATGAACAAATATTTAATTTGCCGCCCCTGAGCTAAAATGAGTTTGACACCTCAGTTATAAAAAATGCTCTTGTATAAGAATTTTTGGTAACACTTAAGTATGGGGAAAACAAATTCACCATTAATTAGTTGCTTATTAACATGCAACTTAGTAACACATTGGCTCTTAATGAGTCATTATTAAGTACGTATTAATGTCTTATTCTGCATGGCCTTATTATACAAGCAGTAAACATTAACTAAGAGTCTTCCCTCAATAACCTCAGAATTATTGCTTATTAGTAACCTTAACCTTTTATATCAGGGGTCACCAACCTTTTTGAAAGCAAGAGCTACTTCTTGGGTACTGATTAATGCGAAGGGCTACCAGTTTGATACACACTTAAACAAATTGCCAGAAATAGCCAATTTGCTCAATTTACCTTTAATAAATAAATCTATATATATAAATAAAATGAGTATTTCTGTCTGTCATTCCATTGTACATTTTTTTTCCTTTTACAGAAGGTTTTTTGTAGAGAATAAATGATGAATAAAACACTTAATTGAACGGTTTAAAAGAGGAGAAAACACAAAAAAAATGAAAATTTAAAACATAGTTTATCTTCAATTTCGACTCAAGTCAAAATTCAACCAAAAAAAATGAAGAGAAAAACTTGCTAATTCGAATCTTTTTGAAAAAGTTAAAAAAAAAAAGAATTTATTGAACATCATTAGTCATTTTTCCTGATTAGGATTATTTTTAGAAATTTGATGACATGTTTTAAATAGGTTAAAATCCAATCTGCACTTTGTTAGAATATAGAACAAATTGGACCAAGCTATATTTCTAACAAAGACAAATCATTATTTCTTCTAGATTTTCCAGAACAAAATGTTTTAAAGAAATTCAAAAGACTTTGAAATAAGATTTAAATTTGATTCTACGGATTTTCTAGATTTGCCAGAATAATTTTTTGAATTTAATTCATAATAAGTTTGAAGCAATATTTCACAAATATTCTTCGTTGAAAAAAACAGAAGCTAAAATGAAGAATTTAATTAAATCGTATTTATTATTCTGTACAATAAAAAAAAAAAAATACTTGAACATTGATTTAAATTGTCAGGAAAGAAGAGGAAGGAATTTAAAAGGAAAAAAGTTTAAAAAGGTATATGTGTTTAAAAATCCTAAAACCATTTTTAAGGTTGTATTTTTTTTCACTAAAATTGTCTTTCTGAAAGTTATAAGAAGCAAAGTAAAAAAAAAAAACATGAATTTATTTGAACAAGTGAAGACCAAGTCTTTAGTTGGTAGAGCGGCCGTGCCAGCAACTTCTGCCATCCTAGTCACTGCTGTTGTGTCCTTGGGCAAGACACCTTACCCACCTGCTCCCAGTGCCACCCACACTGCTTTAAATGTAACTTAGATATTGGGTTTCACTATGTAAAAGTGCTTTGAGTCACTAGAGAAAAGTGCTATATAAATATAATTCACTTAACTTCTTGCATTTTTACATTTTATTTGAGTTTTGTCTCTCTTTAGAAATAAAAATGTCAAACAAAGCGAGAGCAGCTTGCTAGTAAATGAATACCATTTCAAAAAATAGAGGCAGCTCACTGGTAAGTGCTGCTATTTTTAGAACAGGCCAGCGGGCGACTCATCTGGTCTTTACGGGCGACCTGGTGTTGGTGACCCCTGCCTTATGTTCTCCTAGTGTTCATCCATCCATCCATTTTCTACCGCTTATTCCCTTTTGGGGTGGCGGGGGGCGCTGGCGCCTATCTCTGCTACAATCGGGCGGAAGGCGGGGTACACCCTGGACAAGTCGCCACCTCATCGCAGGGCCAACACAGATAGACAGACAACATTCACACACTAGGGCCCATTTAGTGTTGCCAATCAACCTATCCCCAGGTGCATGTCTTTGGAAGTGGGAGGGGCCTATCCGTAGGTGCATTCTTTGGAGGTGGGAGGGGCCTATCCCTAGGTGCATGTCTTTGGAGGTGGGAGGGGCCTATCCCCAGGTGCATGTCTTTGGAGGTGGGAGGGGCCTATCCCTAGGTGCATGTCTTTGGAGGTGGGAGGGGCCTATCCCCAGGTGCATGTCTTTGGAAGTGGGAGGGGCCTATCTCCAGGTGCATGTCTTTGGAGGTGGGAGGGGCCTATCCCTAGGTGCATGTCTTTGGAGGTGGGAGGGGCCTATCCCCAGGTGCATGTCTTTGGAAGTGGGAGGGGCCTATCCCCAGGTGCATGTCTTTGGAGGTGGGAGGGGCCTATCCCCAGGTGCATGTCTTTGGAAGTGGGAGGGGCCTATCCCCAGGTGCATGTCTTTGGAGGTGGGAGGGGCCTATCCCTAGGTGCATGTCTTTGGAGGTGGGAGGGGCCTATCCCCAGGTGCATGTCTTTGGAAGTGGGAGGGGCCTATCCCCAGGTGCATGTCTTTGGAGGTGGGAGGGGCCTATCCCCAGGTGCATGTCTTTGGAGGTGGGAGGGGCCTATCCCCAGGTGCATGTCTTTGGAGGTGGGAGGAAGCCGGAGTACCCGGAGGGAACCCACGCAGTCACGGGGAGAACATGCAAACTCCACACAGAAAGATCCCGAGCCCAGAATTGAACCCAGGACTACTCAGGACCTTCGTATTGTGAGGCAGACGCACTAACCCCTCTGCCACCGTGAAGCCTCCTAGTGTTCAAATAAGTGTAAATTAAGTCTCTATTACTTAAATAAGCAAGTAATTCATGGTGAATATGTTCCCCACTGTTACCAAAGATTTGTCAACATGTTTGTTCGGATATTTTTGCATAATGACTTCTTCTGGATTGGTTTTCGTGCACAAGATGTATGCTTTGTGTCCTTTCATTTGTCTTTTTGGGGCTGTCTGTGAAGACTTTGGACAATAGATGCAGTGTCTCACATGTCCGTGTCCAGGCGTCCTCACGTCTCCACCATCCCTCTTCTGAAGTCTCTAATCTCCTGGGATGCTCCGTCCCCCCTGGCCCCCCCCCCCCCCCGACGTCGGCGTCCACTCCCTCGCGTGATTTACCGTCACATGTGTGCACGGCGGCCACATGAAAGGCGCTACAGCGAGACGTTATCCCCGTCCCCTTCTTTTGGCTTGTAGCGATGAAGCCATACATATAAAAGTCAAGGCAGATACATCTGGCCTGGATGTGCGAGTGCGTGTCCCGGGGACGGGAGGGCCCGCGTCGGCTTGGAAGCAGTAGAAACGGATGTCACGTCCGGGATTTATACGGGGAGTAGCGGCCGTAAATTGGCGAGCGATGCTGTTGAGCATTTGTCGTCTGTTTCCCTTTGTCTCATCCACTGTTTTTCAACCTTCTTTTGGAGCCCAGGGCTCATTTTTTTCAATTGGAAAAATCCGAACGCTCACCACCGGCAGAAATCATCAACTCAGTTGACAGTTAAAAGTCATTATTGCAATTGTTGGATATGATGGGCACCAGCCACCCCAAAGGGAATAAGCGGTAGAAAATGGATGGATGGATGGACAGAATTTCTAGGCGCAGTCAAGGCGTTGAGGGGTTCCGGTTTGGTGACCGCAGGATTAGGTCTCTGCTTTTTGCAGATGATGTTGTCCTGATGGCTTCATCTGGCCGGGATCTTCAGCTCTCACTGGATCGGTTCGCAGCCGAGTGTGAAGCGACCGGAATGAGAATCAGCACCTCCAAGTCCGAGTCCATGGTTCTCGCCCGGAAAAGGGTGGAATGCCATCTCCGGGTTGGGGAGGAGACCCTGCCCCAAAGTGGAGGAGTTCAAGTACCTAGGAGTCTTGTTCACGAGTGAGGGAAGAGTGGATGGTGAGATCGACAGGCGGATCGGTGCGGCGTCTTCGGTAATGCGGACGTTGTGGTGAAGAAGGAGCTGAGCCGGAAGGCAAAGCTCTCAATTTACCGGTCGATCTACGTTCCCATCCTCACCTATGGTCATGAGCTTTGGGTCATGACCGAAAGGACAAGATCACGGGTACAAGCGGCCCAAATGAGCTTCCTCTCCCTTAGAGATAGGGTGAGAAGCTCTGCCATCCGGGAGGAACTCAAAGTAAAGCCGCTGCTCCTCCACATGGAGAGGAGCCAGATGAGGTGGTTCGGGCATCTGGTCAGGATGCCACCCGGACGCCTCCCGAGGGAGGTGTTTAGGGCACGTCCAACCGGTAGGAGGCCACGGGGAAGACCCAGGACACGTTGGGAAGACTATGTCTCCCGGCTGGCCTGGGAACACCTCAGGATCCCCCGGGAAGAGCTAGACGAAGTGGCTGGGGAGAGGGAAGTCTGGGTTTCCCTACTTAGGCTGTTGCCCCCGCGACCCGACCTCGGATAAGCGGAAGATGATGGATGGATGGATGGACCTTAAAGCATAACCAAGCATGCATCAATATAGCTCTTGTCTCAAAGTGGGTGTACTGCTGTTTTCCTGTGTGTAGTGTTTTAGTGCTCCTATTTTGGTGGCTTTTTAAAAAAATTTTTGGGTATTTTCCTGTATCAGCTTCATGTCTTCCTTTGAGCGATATTTCCCGCATCTACTTTGTTTTAGCAATCGAGAATATTCCAGTTGTTTTTATCCTTCTTTGTGGGGACATTGTTGATTGTCATGTCATGTTGGGATGTACATTGTGGACGCCGTCTTTGCTCCACAGTAAGTTTTTGCTGTCGTCCAGCATTCTGCTTTTATTTTGCAGCCAGTTCAGTTTTAGTTTGGTTCTGCATAGCCATCCCTAAGCTGCAAAGCCTTTTCTTAAGGGCACTCACCTTTTTGTTTATTTTTGGTTTAAACATAAGACACCTTTTTTACCTACATTTACAAAGCAATTAGCTGCCACCTGCTGATATGGAAGAGTATTACACGGCTCTAGACAGCACCGACACTCAGAAACAAGACATAATATGGACACTATAATTACTGGTTTACAAAAAATGTTTTTATCACAAATTATGTGAAATTAGATCATCTCCTACGGCACAGTGGTTGAAGAACACTGCAGTAGACAGTAAAACGTTGTCCAAGTTGTTGGATATGACTTTAAACTAGAGATGTCCGATAATGGCTTTTTTGACGATTTCCGTTATTGTCCAACTCCTAATTACCGATTTCGATACCAAGCGATACCGATATATACAGTGGTGGAATTAACACATTATTATGATACCGATATATACAGTGGTGGAATGAACACATTATTATGATACCGATATATACAGTGGTGGAATGAACACATTATTATGATACCGATGTATACAGTGGTGGAATGAACACATTATTATGCCTCATTATGTTGTGATGCCCCGCTGGATGCATTAAACAATGTAACAAGGTTTTCCAAAATAAATCAACTCAAGTTATGGGAAAAAATGCCAACATGGCACTGCCATATTTATTAATGAAGTCATGTGAATTATATTTATATAGCGCTTTTCTCTAGTGACTCAAAGCGCTTTACATAGTGAAACCCAATATCTAAGTTACATTTAAACCAGTGTGGGTGGCACTGGGAGCAGGTGGGTAAAGTGTCTTGCCCAAGGACACAATGGCAGTGACTAGGATGGCGGAGGCGGGAATCGAACCTGCAACCCTCAAGTTGCTGGCACGGCCGCTCTACCAACCGAGCTATGTCATAAAGTGTATTATTATTTTTAACATGCTTCAAAACAGCAGCTTGGAATTTGAGACATGCTCTCCCTGAGAGAGCATGAGTAAGTTGAGGTGGGCGGGATTGGGGGGTTGTATATTGTAGCGTCCCGGAAGAGTTAGTGCTGCAAGGGGTTCTGGGTATTTGTTCTGTTGTGTTGTTACGGCGCGGATGTTCTCCCGAAATGTGTTTGTCATTCTTGTTGGGTGTGGGTTCACAGTGTGGCGCATATTTGTAACAGTGTTAACGTTTTTTATACGGCCACCCTCAGTGTGACCTGTATGGCTGTTGACCAAGTATGCCTTGCGTTCACTTCTGTGTGTGAAAAGCTGTAGATATTATGTGATTGGGCCGGCACGCAAAGGCAAAGCCTTTAAGGTTTATTGGCGTTCTGTTCTTCTCCTCTACGTCCGTGTACACAGCTGTGTTTTAAAAAGTCACATTTTACTTTTTGAAACCGATACCGATAATTTCCCATATTGCATTTAATATCGGCAGTCTCTACTTTATACCTTAACCAAGCATGCATCACTCTACTCTTGTCTGAAAGTAGGTCTACTGTCACATCACGCCGTGACTTATTTTGAGTTTGGGGTAGTGTGTAGTGTTTTAGTTCTTCTCCTGTGGTCCTATTTTGGTGGCTTTTCCTTTTAGCGCTTTATTCCTCGCACCTGCTTTGTTTCAGCAATCAAGAATATTTCAGTTGTTGCTATCTTTTTTTGTGTGGACATTGATTGTCCTGTACGGATGTAGTTTGTAGACGCCGTCTGCTCCACATGCTGTAAGTCTTTGCTGTCGTCCAGCATCATGTTTTTGTTTACTTTGTATCCAGTTTAGTTTTAGTTTTGTTCTGCATAGCCATGCCTAAGCTTTAATGCCTTTTCTTAAGGGCACTGCCCCTTTGTTTATTTTTGGTTAAAGCATTAGATGCGTTTTTACCTGCACACTGCCTTCCACTGTCTGCATATTGAGATCGTGACAAACCGTCGTCGTCTCACACGACCTGTTCCCGACATCACCAAAGCAATTAGCTACCGGCTGCCACCTACTGATATCATGGTTACTCAACAACGGCACATTATTTGCGGATTATAATTACTGGTTTGCAAAAAAATATATTTAACCCAAAAAGGTGAAGTTGCATAATCATACCAAAGACTATAAAAATGGGAGCCATTACCTCCCTGCTAGGTACTCAGCGTCAAGGGTTGGAATTGGGGGTTAAATCACCCAAAATGATTCCCGGGCGTGGACACCGCTGCTACTCACTGCTCCCCTCACCTCCCAGGGGGTGAACAAGGAGATGGGTCAAATGCAGAGGACACATTTCACCACACCTAGTGTGTGTGTGACAATCATCGGTACTTGAACTTAACTTTAAGTACCTCCCACGGCACACCGGACTGTATCTTGCGGCACAGTGGTTGAAAAACTCTGGTCTAATCATCCGTCTTTTTTTGTCACCTCACATCTGCGCCGTGTCGTCGACACGCCACAGGTCCGAGCAGGAAGTGACCGGGACAGGCGTGCGGTAAACAGCGTCGGTCTAAAAGCGCTCAATGTTATGTTTGCTTGATTGAAGCTTAAAGCCTGGAAAAATAATGTCATGGTGATGGAAGCAGTCTACTGTGTAAATGTCGCTAATGGCAGCACTCCGCTCAATAATGCACGACCCGGCTCCGTTCCCGTCACATCATGTCGGGAGCGACAGCCACAAGAGCCACTTGTGTCCATTATACAGTAGATGGCTGTCACACACACACACAGAGGAAAAGTGTCTGGAGCCCATGGGAGTGTGACAGTCCATTTGCAATAATTCCTCACTGTGTCAGTCACAACAATAACCTCCTTTGATTTGCTAAATAATACAGTGCACGCAGAAAGTATTCACCGCGCTTCACGTTCACCACATTTTGTTGTGTCACATTCATGTTTGCCCTCAAAACTCTACACACAAGCTAAAATGCCGCTCGGTCTGTCTCTCCCGCTGACGTCACTTGGCACCGGGCACCGCCTTTAAAAGGCACAAACATACGCACTCTACTTTCATGAAACGTCTTTCAGCTGCATATGGCTACATATTTTTAAATATTTTTTTTTTCAAAGTATCACAATTGTCTTTAATTACATTTACTGTATTTTCCATACCATAGGGCAGGGGTTCTCAACTGGGGGTACTTGAAGGTATGCCAAGGGGTAGGTGAGATTTTTTAAAAACATTCTAAAAATAGCAACAATTAAAAACTCCTTTATAAATATAGTTATTGAATAATACTTTAACAAAATATGATTGTAAGAAAAGAAATGTAACAATGCAATATTCAGTGTTGACAGCTAGATTTTTTTATGGACATGTTCCATAAATATTGATGTTAAAGATTCCTTTTTTTGTGAAGAAACGTTTAAAATTAAGTTGATGAATCCAGACGGATCTCTATTACAATCCCCAAAGAGGACACTTTAAGTTGATGATTACTTCTATGTGGAGAAATATTTATACTTGAATCACTGGTTTATTTTTCAACAAGTTTTTAGTTATTTTACTACCTTTTTTTCCCAAATAGTTCAAGAAAGACCACTACAAATGAGCAATATTTTGCACTGTTATACAATTTAATAAATCAGAAACTGATGACATAGTGCTGTATTTTACTTCTTTATCCCTCTTTTTTTCAACCAAAAATGTTTTGCTCAGATTAGAGGGTACTTGAATTAAAATAATGTTCACAGGGGGTACATCACTGAAAAAAGGTTGAGAACCACTGCCATAGGGCACAACAAATAATAAGGCGCACTGCCAATGAATGGTCTATTTTTTTTATATTTTTTCATATATAAATCGCACCGTATTATAGTCATTTTTAAAAATTTTTTATCGGAAAACACTTCCTTGTGGTCTACATAATGGTAGTTCTTTGGTCAAAATGTTGCATTGATTGTTTTACAGATCATCTTCAAGCCGCTTTCTGACTGTCACTTCTGTATGGAAGGTTTTGTGGGCGGTCTTACTTACGTGGCTCACCTTAGACACCTTTGTAGGGGTGTGGCATGCAAGGACGGGAATGGAAGAAGGGACTGTTTTAATGACATTCAGACTTATCAATGACGGAGCAGTATCTCCTCATCCGGAAACAACACCTTTCTAATAACAAAAGTTCCTTGGGTGAATAATGTCAACTCACTACACCGGTATGTTTTAGTGCTTTCATGGCGAGTT
>NC_084630.1:1683256-1718256 GCF_033978795.1 Nerophis ophidion | reverse complement strand
AGTGGGGCCAAAAAGTATTTAGTCAGCCAGCGATTGTGCAAGTTCTCCCAATTCAAATGATGACAGAGGTCTGTCATTTTCATCATAGGTACACTTCAACTGTGAGAGACAGAATGTGGAAACACTTTAATTCACATTGTAATAATTTTAAAGAATTAATTTGTAAATGATGGTGGAAAATAAGTATTTGGTCAACCATTCAAAGCTCTCACTGATGGAAGGAGGTTTTGGCTCCAAATCTCAGGATACATGGCCCCATTCATTCTTTCCTTAACACGGATCAATCGTCCTGTCCCCTTAGCAGAAAAACAGCCCCAAAGCATGATGTTTCCACCCCCATGCTTCACAGTAGGTATGGTGTTCTTGGGAAGCAACTCAGTATTCTTCTTCCTCCAAACACGACAAGTTGAGTTTAAACCAAAAAGTTCTATTTTGGTTTCATCTGACCACATGACATTCTCCCAATCCTCTGCTGTATCATCCATGTTTCCATTTGTGTATATGTGTGTATATATATGTTTATATGTATGTATGTGTGTAAGTTTATAAATGTATATGTATGTGTATATATATTTGTGTTTATATATATTTTTTATATATGTATGTATATGTGTATATATATGTATGTATATATATATGAATATATTTTACACCCCCGCGCCCCAACCCCGCCCACCTTACCGACGTTCGGGGGTGGCGGAGTTTGCTGCTAGCGGGTGTGTATAAAATAGTCAAGATGTGTAATGGATGCAAAGGATTCTGGGTATTTGTTGTGTTGTGTTTGTTGTGTTACTGGTAGGATGTTCTCCCGAAATGTGTTTGTCATTTTTGTTTGGTGTGGCTTCACAGCGTGGTGCATATTACTAAGAGTGTTAAAATGGTTTATATCACAACCATTAGTGTACTCTGTGTCACCCAGTATGCCTTGCAGTCGTGTGCGTGTGTCTGCGGAAGCCACACACAACCTGATGCTGAACTTGCAAGCAGATCGTAAATGCTGTAGAAGGCGACAAAACTAATGGCTTCATGGCACGCCCTAATAATTATTAACTAGCTGACTGCCGGCAATCATTCTAGAGAATGTTTGCGTCTCCTATCTTCTTCTTCGCTTTGTGACACGGGTCCTAATTGGCTCTTTGAGTGGCAAAGGATACCGATCCCTGAACCATGTATATCAAATATTTCCGAGTGGTTCAACCGCCACCCGCTCAAATCTAATTAAAATCAATTTTTTCGTCATGTCACCCGCCCGACCCGCGGTTTATCCGCGGGCGAGACCGCAAACCGCGCATCTCTAGAGCGTTTCTGAACTGGTATTCTGTTTGTATTGGTTGTGTTTATCGGCGACTAATCTGGTAAGAAAACACAGTAGCTCTCAATTAACACGTTTCTTTATTGACAAAACTGTTTCAGACATGGTTAGGCTTATTCAAGATAGGAATGCTTCATTAGCGAAAGATATGGATAAGGGCGTGAGGAACAAGTGGAACTGGGCATGGCTCGATATATCTTATCAAACTGAAGGTGAAGATGAACAATATCGCAGAAGTAGACGAACTGATCAGCGATTTCATTGCAAAGTGCGATGAAGCGAGACGTGCTCAGTGCTTAAATTGCAAGGTCATTCTTTGTGAACTATGGATCTCGGGCAAAGGTGGCACTCTTTGACCGAGCGAAATCGGCAAGGCATCGAAGTAAAGTGAGTTTACGGAGAAGTAATTTTTCACCGGGATCTGCCTTCAAGCTGAAGTCAAACATGGTCACAAATGCAGCCTCAGTATTCTTCTTCCTCCAAACACAACAAGTTGAGTTGGGGTCGCGGGAGGCGCTGGTGCCAATCTCAGCTACAATCGGGCGGAAGGCGGGTTACACCCTGGACAAGTCACCACCTCATTGCAGGGCGGATTAGTGATTTAGAAGTAGTTAAAACACTTCCGACTGCGGATGGACGTTCGCCTCTAGCTAGCTAGCTAGCCATGTCTTAATATGCCTCTTCCTGAGGGCGTTTCAGTGTTATAACTTCAATTTATCGTCAGTTTTTAAGCCAAAATGCGTCTGTTCTCCCTTTTCTGTCCACATGCTGTAAGTACTTCATGTGTGTGAGCTGCCGAACATGCTCCTCTGCCTGTAAACCAGCAATGTCATGACATGACCGCGCGCCGTCATGCCCGGGAACCGGTTCTTTTCAAACAGGGTATAGTACCGTTTTTGATTCATTAGTAGTGCGATACTATACCAGTACCGGTATTCGGCACAACCCTAGTACCCGCATAATCCTCATATGGATAAGGTCTGCACCCTTTTTCAATTGCACACGCAGTCTTCTTAAATCACACGCAACACGCCCACTAATAGTACACGCTATTGTTTGCACAAGGTATTTTTGTTGTTAGTAAATCAAGCCCCTTGTTAATTGTACATGAGACCCCCACTCCTCAGCAAGTTCCACCGTATCAGCTATCCATGCAACTATGGAAGCCTCTCACCTCCGACTGGGCTCCTCTCACAGCAATCTACCACAGATGAGTCCATTCAGAGCCACAATACACCAGCTTATGGATTTCAAATGTTTATATTTTGAATTCTGGTTAATCCATTTGTAGTAGGGCTGGGCGTATCGATAGGTGAGTATCGGTATCGTATCGATACTGGCGTGATGATATCGATACTTCACCAAATTAAGCGAATCAGTCCGATTTAAAAAACAAATGTGATCGCAGCGCTCCTCACCACTCCACCCTCCTCCCTAGTGATGGGTCGCCAACAAAGATTTAAAAACACTTTTTAAAATTCATCTTCAACCCAAAATAAAATAAAATAAATACAATTAACATGACGCTTGGTGCGTTGGCGCACACACATCAGTATAATTGGCTCCGAGGTTCACTCGGACACACACACACACACACACACACACACACACACACACACACACACACACGCGCGTGCGTTTCCAGTGCGACTTAATGTCTTGGATGTAAACTGTAAAGTATTTTATTGCACTAAAATAACTAAGAATTTCTCAGTTCTTTTGTTTTGTGTTGATGTTTACAACTTTGTTCAATAACTAGAGTTTGGTTATTTACCTGAAGTGTTTGTGTGTTTTCAGGCGACAAGTCAGGTTCAGTAGTTGTTTGCACCTCATTTGCATTACTTTATTGCTATTGATATTACTTTTGTAATGAATATTTGATTTTTTTGACTTAAATCGTTGTATTATTATCATAATCAATTAATAAAGGCAAAAGTACAAATTTGTTTTTCAAAAGTATCGATACCCCAAAGTCCCCCCCCCCCCATCAGATGAGGACACTTCCGGTATTGGTATCGGCGATACTGGCCGGTATCGGATCGGATCGGTATCGATACCCAAATTTGTGATATTTCCCACCCCTAATTTGTAGGCCTATTTTTGTCTATAATTCAAAGTGTGCAAGAATTTGATATATGTGTAAACTTGTATACATGAATTTCATCACATGATACATTTTTATGAAGATATTTGCTAATAAATGTGAAATTTTGGTCAGGAGAATGTTAGATCTTGACTCAAAATAGCAGGAAATGCATCCTAAGCTAACATAGATTTCAAAATGTGCGGCCTACCACAAAGTGGTGTTTTAGGATCTAAAAAATTTCAGCTAATTTTGTTTAAACCAGGGGTGTCAAACTCAAATACAGAGTGGGCCAAAATTCTAAACTGAACAAAGCCGAGGGCCAAAGTTGAACAACTTAACCTTTTAATAGGGACCCAAACAAGTTTTGCATTGAATATTGAACAAGCAAGGCTTATATAACTTTATAGTGATATGCAAAATCGAGTTTTGTTGGTAGCTGGGGTGTATATTGTAGCGTCCTGGAAGAGTTAGTGGTGCAAGGGGTTCTGGGTATTTGTTCTGTTGTGTTTATGTTGTGTTAAGATGCGGATGTTCCCCCGAAATGTGTTTGTCATTCTTGTTTGGTGTGGGTTCACAGTGTGGTGTAACAGTGTTAAAGTTGTTTATACGGCCACCCTCAGTGTGACCTGTATGGCTGTTGACCAAGTATGTCTTGCATTCACTTGTGTGTGTGTAGAAGCCGCATATATTACGTGACTGGGCCGGCACGCTGTTTGTATGGAGGAAAAGCAGACGTGACGACAGGTTGTAGAGGATGCTAAAAGCAGTACCTTTAAGGCACGCCCCCAATATTGTTGTCCGGGTGGAAATTCGGGAAAATGGTTGCCCCGGGAGATTTTCGGGGTGGGGGCACTGAAATTCGGGATTCTCCTGGAAAAATCGGGAGGGTTGGCAAGTATGAGAATTAACGTTGAATGCGGTGAAAAAAGCGGCACCGCCACTGTATAATACCGGCGGGCCAGCTCTAATGCCATCCATCTTCTTCCGCTTATCCGAGGTCGGGTCGCGGGGGCAACAGCCTAAGCAGGGAAACCCAGACTTCCCTTTCCCCAGCCACTTCGTCTAGCTCTTCCCGGGGGATCCCGAGGCGTTCCCAGGCCAGCCGGGAGACATAGTCTTCCCAACGTGTCCTGGGTCTTCCCCGTGGCCTCCTACCGGTTGGACGTGCCCTAAACACCTCCCTAGGGAGGCGTTCGGGTGGCATCCTGACCAGATGCCCGAACCACCTCATCTGGCTCCTCTCCATGTGGAGGAGCAGCGACTTTACTTTGAGTTCCTCCCGGATGGCAGAGCTTCTCACCCTATCTCTAAGGGAGGGACCTGGAAACTCATTTGGGCCGCTTGTACCCGTGATCTTATCCTTTCGGTCATGACCCAAAGCTCATGACCATAGGTGAGGATGGGAACGTAGATCGACCGGTAAATTGAGAGCTTTGCCTTCCGGCTCAGCTCCTTCTTCACCACAACGGATCGGTACAACGTCCGCATTACTGAAGACGCCGCACCGATCCGCCTGTCGATCTCACGATCCACTCTTCCCTCACTGGTGAACAAGACTCCTAGGTACTTGAACTCCTCCACTTGGGGCAGGGTCTCCTCCCCAACCCGGAGATGGCACTCCACCCTTTTCCAGGCAAGAACAATGGACTCGGACTTGGAGGTGCTGATTCTCATTCCGGTCGCTTCACACTCGGCTGCGAACCGATCCAGTGAGAGCTGAAGATCCCGGTCAGATGAAGCCATCAGGACCACATCATCTGCAAAAAAGCAGAGACCTAATCCTGCGGCCACCAAACCGGAACCCCTCAAGGCCTAGACTCCGCCTAGAAGTTCTGTCCATAAAAGTTCTGAACAGAATGGCTGACAAAAGACAGCCTTGGCGGAGTCCAACTCTCACTGGAAATGTGTTCGACTTACTGTTACTAATGTTAATTTATTATTGCCTCGAGGGCCAAATGAAATGACGTGGCCCGCAGGCCCGAGTTTGACACCCATGGTTTAAATCTTCATTCCCATCCCTGCGTCGAGCTCGGTGAGCCTGAAAAAAAGGTTTGACAAATTCCAGCTCACTCAGCAGACATGTGTCATTCTGAGCCCTTTTAATTGTGTCAAAAGTGCACCTAACACCGCCAGAAAGGAGCAGCAAAGCCCCGAGACACGCTCGCTCACACCTAGGAATCTGTCAGTGGAAGCCGGGGGGAAAGTTCCCTCCTTAAGGGGGAGACTTGATCTGAGGGGTAATTAGCATGGTAAGCTCGGCAAAAGTGGGGGGAAAATGCTTAGTGCCGTGTCACCTCCGCCGGCTGGATTCTTGTCAGGGATCAGCCCGGGAGCCACGCATGGCGCCGCCTGACAAAGAGCGCCTTTGGCAAAGTCATTGT
This sequence comes from Nerophis ophidion, assembly GCF_033978795.1. Classification (NCBI taxonomy): domain Eukaryota; kingdom Metazoa; phylum Chordata; class Actinopteri; order Syngnathiformes; family Syngnathidae; genus Nerophis; species Nerophis ophidion. Next base: position 1,712,477 of record NC_084630.1, on the reverse strand, counting down.
CAACTTGTCAGCGGCGTTAGCACGTTGTTTTCTGGCGACTCGCTGTGATTACATCGTCACATGCTGGCAGCCTTCTTGTCAGAGGGGATTTTAACACCTCCGTGACAGAGGCGGCGACCCGCAAATTGCCGACTTGCTGATCCAGGAACTCTGCCCTACGACTGGCATCACACACACACACACACACACACACACACACACACACACACACACACACACACACAGATGTTGCCACGCGACTGCGGTCTCTCAGGGTAATAGCCGGTTCTCTCTTGGGGCCTTTGTGCTTGTTCGTCATGCTCTTATCTTTGTTTATGTGCAGGCCAGATCCTCACGATCAACTATGTGTGTGTGTGTGTGTGTGTGTGTGTGTGTGTGTGTGTGTGTGTGTGTGTGTGCATGCTCAGGATGTGATGGGGTTGCGCCTAGCACCAAATCACCGGTTGGCTCCGAGTGCTTCAGATCCCAGAGATGAGTTTCTGCAGTTTGTCCATCAGCAAGCAAACACACACACAGAGAATAAAGCAGAATGTTGCCCAGTGTAGACATGCTGAATATCTTACTGTCAAAGCAAACATCCCCAAGTTTCTATGATAAACAAATATTTTAAGAAAGAAATGTAGAAAAAATAAATGACAATATTTTTCAGTATTAATTGAAATTTGAAAATGTGTTTTATTTTTTTAACAAAGCAAATCAAACGATAAGATTTCACTCTGAAAAGCTTAAATTAAATACATTTAAAAAGTTGGTTGTTATTTTTCCTCCACTGAATATTTCAATCAATCAATCAATGTTTATTTATATAGCCCCAAATCACAAATGTCTCAAAGGACTGCACAAATCATTACGACTACAACATCCTCGGAAGAACCCACAAAAGGGCAAGGAAAACTCACACCCAGTGGGCAGGGAGAATTCACATCCAGTGGGACGCCAGTGACAATGCTGACTATGAGAAACCTTGGAGAGGACCTCAGATGTGGGCAACCCCCCCCCTCTAGGGGACCGAAAGCAATGGATGTCGAGCGGGTCTAACATGATACTGTGAAAGTTCAATCCATAGTGGCTCCTAGACAGCAGTGAGAGTCCCGTCCACAGGAAACCATCTCAAGCGGATCAGCAGCGTAGAGACTGTCAAAGCATGTATTCCCAAGTTTTATGAATATATTATGTCATGAACAAATATTGTAGTACACAAATATACAAAAATAAATTAAAAAAAAATAATATTTAAGATATGTTTGTGTTAATGATTAATTTTTTCAACAGAGCAAATAAAAAAAATATCTATATATGAAAAAAAAAATACCCTTTGAAGAACAGTAATCAGTAAGCCATGTCAAATAAAATTAAAAATGTAGCCAGTTTTTTCTTCTAAGGAATGTTTTACTGTCAACGTAAGTATTGTAGGAAACAAATGTAAAAAATAATTTAAAGAATGAAGTATTTAACATTTTTTCATATTATGTTTGTGTTTTATGAAGAGAGAAAAAAACCAATACAATTTCCCACTGAATAACTATAATCAGTAAACTATGTTAAATATACATTAAAAATGTAGAAATGTTTTTTCCACTGAATATTTTACTGTCAAAGCATGTATCTCCAAGTTTTGATTTTTTGCCCAAGTAAAATTTTTATTAAATATTTTAAAACATTTTTGTGTTTTTTATTTTTTTATTATAAACAAATATTGTAGGAAACAAATATAGAACATAAAATATATTAATAAAAAATATTTTCATATTTTTGTATTTTTTGAAGAGAGCAAAAAAAACAAATACAATTTCCCACTGAATAAAAATAATAAATACATATTAAAAATGTAGAAATGTCTTTTTCTACTGAATATTTAACTTTCAAAGCATGTATCTCCAAGTTTTATGATTATTTGCCAAATTTATTTTTTATTATTAATGATATATTTTAAAACATTTTTGTATTTTTTGTATTATACACAAATATTGTAGGAAACAAATATAGAAACTAAATATTAGTTTAGTATTGAAAATTGTTTTCATATTTTTGAATTTTTTGAACAGAGCAAAAAACCAAAAAGAAAGAAAACATTACAATTTCCAACTGAAGAACTATAATCGGTAAACTATGTCAAGTACATTTAGAAAATGTAGAAATGTTTTCTATTGAATATTTTACCCTCAAAGCATGTATCTCCAAGTTTTATCATTTGCCAAATGTAATTTTTTATTATCAATTAAATATTTTAAAACATTTTTGTATTTTTTTGTATTATAAGCAAATAATGTAAGAAACAAATATAGGAAATAAAAACATTTATTTTTGAATTTTTTGAAGAGAGCAAAAAAGCAAAAACAAAATCAATACATTTTCCCACTCAAATATAATCAGTAAACTATGTTAAGTAGACATGTTTTCTACTGAATATTTTACCCTCAAAGCATGTATCTCCAAGTTTTAGGATTCTTTGCCAAATTACTTTATTAATATTAATTGAATATTTTTAAACATTTTTGTATTTATTTTTTATTTTTTCAAAGGGGCAAAAAAAGAATGATAAACAGTAAAATATGTGAATAAAATATGAATATATTTATTTACCTAGAAGAATTGAGATATTTCTCCCAATCTTAATACAAGTTTAAAGTTCAAAAGTAACTCAACACAATCAAAGAAAATAAAACTTACAAAATTGTGACCTGCAATGTTTTTTTTTCCTGTTAAGTCGCTAAGAAATCAGGCTATTTATTCAATGCTCAAAGTTGGAGAAAAAATAATGTCTGCTTTTAAGACATTTTTGAAACTTAACAGATTATGTTTAGTACTATATGTCGTTTTTAATGATTGATGTCATTGTTTGACATTCTATTTTAAACAACAGTATCACAACCTATTCCATTGTTCTATTTTTATTCTATTTATATCATGTTCCTAATAACTGATGCTACTTGTAGCTGATTATATTTATCTATTCATATCCTATTATCCTATGGAATTATATTATGTTCATATCAGAAGGTTCAGTTTCTTAAAGCTCATTTAGTCTCTGTGCTCTATGCTATTGTCATGTAGCAATGTAAAAAAAACCATGCAAACTTAGTTGTCTGGTAGAGTCTGTGGCGCAACGGTAGCACGTCTGATTCCAGATCAGAACTTCATTGTCTGTTAGACTCTGTGGCGCAACTGTAGCGCGTCAAGGTCAAATTCTTCTTTAAAATTTCTTAAGCCTCATTTAGTGTCACGTCAGAGTCAATAGTTTAAAAAAAGTTTCTTCAAGATCCATGATATTGTCTTTTAGAAATGTAAAAAACCAATGAAAACTCAGCAAGCTGGTAGACCGCACAACGGTAGCGGGTCTGACTCTAGAATAGAAGGTTTTTTTGTTCAAACCACGTCAGGGTCAATTTTACTTTAAAGTTACTTAAAACTCATTTTGTCTCTTTGGCATGTTATTGTCATGTAGTGATGTAAAAAAAACATGAAAACTCAGCATGCTAGTAGACTCTGTGGCGCAACAATAGCGATAGGGACGGCGTGGCGCAGTGGGGAGAGTGGCCGTGCGCAACCCGAGCGTCCCGGTTCAATTCCCACCTAGTACCAACCTCGTCACGTCCGTTGTGTCCTGAGCAAGACACTTCACCCTTGCTCCTGATGTGTGCTGGTTGGCGCCTTGCATGGCAGCTCCCTCCATCAGTGTGTGAATGTGTGTGTGAATGTGGAAGTAGTGTCAAAGCGCTTTGAGTACCTTGAAGGTAGAAAAGCGCTATACAAGTACAACCCATTTATTTATTTATTTATTTATATTGTTCTCGTTGTACTCACTGGGCTACATGTACATAATACAATCATTACACTTGATCATATGGTAAAATTAAAATGTGTCATTATCTTTCCAGAAAAGTGCAACCTAGAAGGGCTGTGTTGCGTGTGTGTGTGTGTGTGTGTGTGTCGGTCGCCTTGCCCGGTGGTCCGCGCATCCTGCCATTTAATAAGACTGTCGTTACGAGGACTCGGCCAAACGTGTTGCACGCAGCTGCTCCGGACATTTCTCACCACTTTTTTTTTTACAAGTCCTTTTTTTTGTTAGCTGCTGGCATCCACCGACACTGCATGCACGGACCCAGGTACCCATTTATTCATTTATTGCCGCTATTAGCCGGCGTTTCTTCCCCTCCCCTCCACCTCCACCTCTGCAAAAGAACACTAATAAACAATCAAGGTAGCACCACGCTGAGATGCCTGTAATGGCCTCCTAATTAGCCACTCCAACACAGAGCGGCTGCTTCACGCCTGCCTTTTTCTGCACTCATCTGCACAAAGCTGGATGAGTTGATTCCATTTGCATGCCACTTAATGCACTGATTGTTTATTGGCGAGGCTCGGATGAAAACCAAACAAATAAAAAGAAGAAACCGTCCTTAACCTTTAAGCTGGGAATGCTGATATTAATCAAGGCTCACACGGAACGTTGATGCATTAGACGTCCTCGTTCTATGGCGCACAAACTTCTGTTTTCTGACTTTGGGGATTATTTCCGGTTTTATTCCGAGTCATTTTTTAGGACGGGGAACATTATCACCATTTCAGAAGGGTTAAAACCAATAAAAATCAGTTCCCAGTGGCTTATTTTATTTTTCAAAGTTTTTTTTTTAAATTTTACCCATCATGGAATATCCCGAAAAAAGGCTTTTCACTATCTGTAAATGCACTCGTCCATTTGCCTGTGACATCAATACAAACAAACATGGCAGATATAGCGACATTATCTCGGATTCAGACCCGGATTTCAGCGGCTTAAGCAATTCAACAGATTACGCATGTATTGAAACGGATGGTTCAATCAATCAGTCAATGTTTACTTATATAGCCCTAAATCACTAGTGTCTCAAAGGGCTGCACAAACCACTACCACATCCTCGGTAGGCCCACATAAGGGCAAGGAAAACTCACACCCAGTGGGACGTCGGTGACAATGATGACTATGAGAACCTTGGAGAGGAGGAAAGCAATGGATGTCTAACATGATACTGTGAAAGTTCAATCCATAATGGATCCAACACAGTCGCGAGAGTCCAGTCCAAAGCGGATCCAACACAGCAGCGAGAGTGTGTGGTTGGAGTGTGGAGGCAGATAGCGAAAACGAAATTGAAGAAGAAACTGAAGCTATTCGGCGATCGCCTTCTAACCAACGATTGAGTGTCGCAGGGTATCCATACATTTCTGTGCCATGTTTTTCGTAGCATCGCCGGTAAAATGTGCAGGAGCAGCTTAAATCCGTCGATTGGTATGTGTTTGTTTGGCATTAAATGTGGGTGGAGGGAAAGGCTGGATGCAAATATAGCTACAAATGTACATACAGCTAGCCTAAAAAGCCTGTTAGCATCGATTAGCTGGCAGTCATGCCGTGACCAATATGTCTGATTAGCACATAAGTCAATAACATCAACAAAACTCACCTTTGTGATTTTGTTGACTTTATCGTTGGAAATGCATCTGCTTTGAGTGTCGCAGGATATCCACACATCTCTGTCGTAGCATAGCTGTCGTCGGTAAAATGTGCAGAACAAACGAGGGACTTTCGCATCTTTTGACAACTGGTGTACTTGAATCCGTCGATTGGTATGTGTTTGTTTGGCATTAAATGTGGGTGGAGGGAAAGGCTGGATGCAAATATAGCTACAAATGAGGCAAAATGATGCAATATGTACTAGCCTAAATAGCATGTTAGGATCGATTAGCATGTTGTGACCATTGATATGTCTGATTAGCACACTCCACGTAGGTCAACTTGAAACCTTCTCAGTTGGTGTTGTTTGACCCGACAACACACCGACGAGGCATGATGTCTCCAAGGTACGGAAAACAGTGGAAAAAACGGAAAATTTGATTGATTGATTGATTGATTGATTGATTGATACTTTTATTAGTAGATTGCACAGTACAGTACATATTCCGTACAATTGACCACTAAATGGTAACACCCGAATAAGTTTTTCAACTTGTTTAAGTCGGGGTCCACGTTAATCGATTCATAACAGAGCTGATTTGACTTGTGTGTGTAATGTGTTTGAGAAAATGGCGGAATGCTTCCCTTTGTAACGTCACAGGTGAAAGGTCATTGCTCCGACAGCGAACAATTGAAAGGCGTTTCAATCGCCAATTTCACCCTTTTAGAGTTCGGAAATTGGTTAAAAAACATATGGTCTTTTTTCTGCACCATCAAGGTATATATTGACGCTTACATCGGTCTGCTGATAATGTTCCCCTTTAAGAGCGCTTGCATTGATTGAAAGTGAACTGCACTTTTTGGGGGATTTTTGCCTCACATTCACAATCCCCGTGTAAAACAAAACATGTTTTTTTATGCATTCTAAATCGCTGTCTTGTCTTAGTGATCATGTTTTGTTTAGTTGTGTTGGATTACTTCAAGACTCCATTAGTTCCTGTTTTTTTCACTCCATTGTTTTGTTTCCATGGCTACCAATCAGTTCACCTGTCCTCAAGACTCACGCACCTGATTCATTTGAACTCACGCACCTGTTTTCAAGCACCACAGCACTATTTAAGCCTGTAGTTGCCAGGCAGTCAGCCAGGCGACATCATCCGCTACACACCCTTGTTCCATGCTGATGATCCATGCTCTTTTCTCGTTCCCCACACGTTTTGTTATTCATGCCAAAGTCTGCGGGCTATAGAGCGTTTTCCGTTCGGGCTCCAGTACTCTGGAATGCCCTCCCGGTAACAGTTCGAAATGCTACCTCAGTAGAAGCATTTAAGTCTCTTCTTAAAACTCATCTGTATACTCTAGCCTTTAAATAGACCTCCTTTTTAGACCAGTTGATCTGCCGCTTCTTTTCTTTCTCCTATGTCCCCCCCTCCCTTGTGGAGGGGGTCCGGTCCGATGACCATGGATGAAGTACTGACTGTCCAGAGTCGAGACCCAGGATGGACCGCTCGTCGGGACCCAGGATGGACCGCTCGCCTGTATCGGTTGGGGACATCTCTACGCTGCTGATCCGCTTGAGATGGTTTCCTGTGGACGGGACTCTCACTGCTGTCTTGGAGCCACTATGGATTGAACTTTCACAGTATCATGTTAGACCCGCTCGACATCCATTGCTTTCGGTCCCCTAGAGGGGGGGGGTTGCCCACATCTGAGGTCCTCTCCAAGGTTTCTCATAGTCAGCATTGTCGCTGGCGTCCCACTGGATGTGAATTCTCCCTGCCCACTGGGTGTGAGTTTTCCTTGCCCTTTTGTGGGTTCTTCCGAGGATGTTGTAGTCGTAATGATTTGTGCAGTCCTTTGAGACATTTGTGATTTGGGGCTATATAAATAAACATTGATTGATTGATTGATTGATGCCATAGTTTGCAAGTTTTGATTTATTTCCATAGTTTATGTTTTATTAATAGTTTTGTTTCATAGCCAAGTGTTTGTACCTCCACTGAGAGCGCCTTTCGTTTGTTCCTTTTTTTTGAGTTAAGATTAAAATATGTTGTTACCTTCACATTGTGTACGATCCAGTCGCTTTGCACCTCGGGAAAATAAACCACACCAAAGTCCAAGTCATGACAATCGTAAATAAATGTTAGCAAAAGTCAGCTAACAATGGAGTCGCTCTATTTTGTCCACAAAGCATTGTTTTATATGCACAATGTAGGAATGGCTACATTCACAATAACACTATTCAGATCATATTTTTTCACAGACGTATGTTTGCTATTTCCTTCAATAACAACAAATTTACTAATCATGGCAGACGTCATGAGCGCCTATGACGATTATTTAAGGACAAATTATGATCCATAATCTTGGATTTTTTTTTTTTAGACCGGATATAAGTAGGATGCATTGTCGGCAGTAAGTCGGACCCGTTTCCAGTGAGGGTTGGAGTCCGCCAAGGCTGCCCTTTGTCACCGATTTTGTTCATAACTTTTATGGACAGAATTTCGAGGCGCAATCAAGGCGTTGAGGGGATCCGCTTTGGTGGCTGCAGGATTAGGTCTCTGCTTTTTGTGGTCCTGATGGCTTCAACTGGCCAGGGTCTTCAGCTCTCACTGGATCGGTTTGCAGCCGAGTGTGAAGCGACCGGAATGAGAATCAGCACCTCCGAGTCCATGGTTTTCTCCCGGAAAAGGGTGGCGTGCCATCTCCGGGTTGGGGAGGAAACCCTGCCCCAAGTGGAGGAGTTCAAGTACCTAGGAGTCTTGCTGACGAGCGGGGGAAGAGTGGATCGGGAGATCGACAGGCGGATCGGTGCGGCGTCTTCAGTAATGCGGACGCTGTATCGATCCGTTGTGGAGAAGAAGGAGCTGAGCCGGAAGGCAAAGCTCTCAATTTACCGGTTGATCTACGTTCCCATCCTCACCCATGGTCATGAGCTTTGGGTCATGACCGAAAGGACACGATCCCAGGTACTACAAGCGGCAGAAATGAGGATGCCCCCCAAACGCCTCCCTAGGGAAGACTATGTCTCCCGGCTGGCCAGGGAACGACTTGGGATCCTCTTGGAGGAACTGGACGAATTGGCTGGCTGGGGAGAGGGAAGTCTGGGCTTCTATACTTAGGCTGCTGCCCCCGCGACCCGACCTCGGATAAGCTGAGAAAAATGGACGGATAAGTAGGATGCGCAACAAGTTTTAGAAGCTGAGTGCTAATCAGATTCAGCTTTAGTAAAAAAAACACTGATCATCCCATACCAATATTGCTAAGTTCTAAACAAGAAATGCAAACTGCTAACACAAAACAATCACTTACTGTACAATGTCTGCTCTCACCGCATGCTGACTGGTGGAATGTTTATATATGCCCGTTTAGAGGAAAACTTATTTCATTTTCCACACAAAGGGTTGAAATAATAAGCGCCTTTTAAGTCTTTCTCGCCATACCTGAGTTGTAGTTAGATATCAAAGTAGAACAAGTTCTGGGTTTATGGCCACAGACTTCTACTATCCAGCTGAAAGGCATGATTTATTATTTAGAATGAACTTTTACCAATTTAGAGGAAAAGCAGCAGCATTAACTAATGAGCTCTCTGTGATCAATGTACTGCTAAAAGTATTTCTGCTTATAATAACAATATCCCTAATACTTGGTTAATATTCAGGTATCGACATGTAAATGGAGTATTCATGGTATTTTACCGCTGTTTTTAGAGGGCCTCCAATTGACTCCATTGTTAGCTGACTTTTGCTAATGTTTATTTACAATTTAGAATGCAGAACAGAAGAAAAACACATGTTTTTTGTCCAACATAAGGATTGTGAATTATCAAAACAATTCCCCCCCCCAAAAAAGTGCTGTTCCCCTTTAAATGACATGGCTTGTGCAAGTGTGCTTCGGTTTGGATTTGTGGATTATTTTGAGTCTTTGCATTCTATTCCTGTCATTAAGACCTTGCAAAGGAGTGATCGCACCACAGTCGTTCTAAGACCGGGCCCACAGTGCACGCTATTGTGCTCTTCCAGTCGTGCCAAAGTAAAGGAGGTGTGCTTGGGCGCGGATCAGCGCTCTCAGACTAGCCAAACATTCCCTCAGCTGGGATCGGCTCGGTCGTTCCTGCATCCATACCACACTAAAATGGCCCTTTTTGGATGTTGAACTACAAAAAAAAGGACAGTGAGCATGTGTCTGATCCCACAAGGGTCATCCAGGTGTCAAACCCAAGACCCCATGAATTATCATGAATTGATGAACGTGGTTGAAAAACTTATTGGGGTGTTACCATTTAGTGGTCAATTGTACGGAATATGTACTGTACTGTGCAATCTACTAATAAAAGTATCAACCTGGGGGCCAGATCTGGCCCATCCCCAACATGAATTTGTGTGGCCCCCGAAAGGGTGGAAATATGTGTAAATAAAGTACCTTCATATATTACAAAAATAAATGTGTGTTACATATTTTTACACTTTAATTAATATCTAATAATAAAACTAAGTATTACATCATTATACATTTCAAAACAATGTTATTGTTCAATAACATTTTCCAATTTAAATATCCAATTAAATATCCAATTTAAATATCCAATTTCGTTGTTCTTTGAACCTGTTCATTGCAATAATGACAATAAAACTCTATTCTATTCTAAAGATTAAAAATTGTACAGTAACATTTTTCTAAAGTAAAATCCACTTTCAATATAGAGTAATACACTAGATCAGTGGTTCTCAAATGGGGGTACATGTACCCCTGGGGGTACTTGAAGGTATGCCAAGGGGTACGTGAGATTTTTCAAAAATATTCTAAAAATAGCAACAATTCAAAAATCCTTTATAAACATATTTATTGAATAATACTTCAACAAAACATGAATGTAAGTTCATAAAGTGTGAAAAGAAATACAACAATGCAATATTCAGTGTTGACAGCTTGATTTTTTTTTGTGGACATGTTCCATAAATATTGACGTTGAAGATTTCTTTTTTTGTGAAGAAATGTTTGGAAGTAAGTTGATGAATCCAGATGGATCTCTATTACAATCCCCAAAGAGGACACTTTAAGTTGATGATTACTTCTATGTGTAGAAATATTTATTTATAATTGAATCACTTGTTTATTTTTCAACAAGTTTTTAGTGACTTTTATATCTTTTTTCCCCCAAATAGTTGAAGAAAGACCACTACAAATGAGCAATATTTTGCACTGTTATACAATTTAATAAATCAGAAACTGATGACATAGTGATGTATTTTACTTCTTTATCTCTTTTTTTTCAACCAAAAATGCTTTGCTCTGATTAGGGGGTACTTGAATTAAAAAAAATGTTCACAGGGGGTACATCACTGAAAAAAGGTTGAGAACCACTGTTCTAGAGAGTTCCTTGTTGATTCCTTCGGGAGAATTGGGGATAGGTTGATTGGCAACATTAAATTGGCCCTAGTGTGTGAATGTGAGGTGGCGACTTGTCCAGGGTGTACGCCGCCTTCCGCTCGAATGCAGCGGGGATAGGCTCCAGCATCCCCCGCTAACCCCGAAAGGGACAAGCGGTAGGAAATGGATGGATGGAGTTCCCTCAGGAAAATTAAAATTCCAGCAACAGTGAACAGAATTGAGATCAAATTTAAAAAGTAAATAATGGGGGTATAAATGGTAAAAATAAAAGAAGCAACAATAAGAAAATAAAAATGTAACAGTAAAAATAAGAATATAACAAGAGAAACTATGCATTAGTGAAATGTATTGCACTGTTATTAAACACAACTGTAGATTTTACAGTATAAAAAACTGGTACCGTTTTTCCATTCAATTAAATTCCATGTTTTTTTCATTTTATATGCCGTGAAAAAAATAAATAAATGCATATACTACGGTAAAATTGTGGCGACTGAGCTTCCAGTTTTATACAGTAACTGAAATCTTAGTAAGATTAAATATCTCATATAAGGCTGATATTTGCTTATTTTCTATCTGATAAGATAATTTTTCTCACTCAGCAGATTTTATGTTAGAATGTTTTACTTGTTTTAAGGGTTTTGGTCCTAAATGATCTCAGTAAGATATTACAGCTTGTTGCTAAGATTTTATGACCAATATTGAGTAAAACATGCTTGAAACTAGAATATCAAGTGTTGCAAAGCTGTGTCATTAACACTCACAAGTATAAAACTACTTTTTAAAAGTATTAATTTCTTACTTCAAGCATGGCAAAAAAACAAATCATGATGCCGAGCGCATATCATGATGTCAAGATAATGGCACTAGAATTTACTTCATTTAAGAATATTTTTCAACATATTGAGGAAAAGGGTCTAAGTTTTTTCCTACCAAGAAAAGTGCACTTGTTATTAGTGAGAATTTACTTATTTTAAGGTATATTTGGGTTCATTGAGGTTAGCTAATTTAAGGTGTTTTGGAAAGTCTTGACAAGCCAAATTTTCTTGTTCTATTGGCAGATGATTTTGCTTAGTTCAAGTAAAATACCCCTAATATTTGTATTTTTTTTTCTTGTTTTTGAACACTGACTTTTTGGAGTGTGCCGCAGTGGTTCTCAACCTTTTTTTTTTATTCAAGTACCCCCTAATCACAGCAAAGCATTTTTGGTTGAAAAAAAGAGATAAAGAAGTAAAATACAGCACTATGTCATCAGTTTCTGATTTATTAAATTGTATAACAGTGCAAAATATTGCTCATTTGTAGTGGTCTTTCTTGAACTATTTGGGGAAAAAAAGATATAAAAATAACTAAAAACTTGTTGAAAAATAAACAAGTGATTCAATTATAAATAAATATTTCTCCACATAGAAGTAATCATCAACTTAAAGTGTCTTCTTTGGGGATTGTAATAGAGATCCATCTGGATTCATCAACTTCCTTCTAAACATTTCTTCACTAAAAAAGAAATCTTTAACATCAATATTTATGGAACATGTCCACAAAAAATCTAGCTGTCAACACTGAATATTGTGCATTTTTCACAGATTATGGCGCAGTGAGAGAGTGGCCATGTGCAACCCGAGGATCCCTGGTTCAATCCCCACCTAGTACCAACCTCGTCACGTCCGTTGTGTCCTGAGCAAGACACTTCACCCTTGCTCCTGATGGCTGCTGGTTGGCGCCTTGCATGGCAGCTCCCTCCATCAGTGTGTGAATGTGTGTGTGAATGTGGAAGTAGTGTCAAAGCGCTTTGAGTACCTTGAAGGTAGAAAAGCGCTATACAAGTACAACCCAATTAAATTCATATTTTATTGAATTATTAGTCAATAAATATATTTATAAAGGATTTTTGAACAGTTGTTATTTTTAGAATATTTTCGGAAAATCTCACGTACCCCTTGGTATACCTTCAAGTACCCCCATTTGAGAACCACTGGTCTACAGCATACGTAAAAAAAGATTATACACGTTTTGTTGATACACATTTATATTCACACTGTATATTATTCACTGTTAAAAGCGTCTCTCTGAGGGCAACCATAACTGCGACGTGGCCCTCAATGAGAAGCAGGTGGCCACACCTGATCTAACACAAACGCCTGCTGGTGACGCCGAGTGCATATAATGTGTGTGAGGTCCTCCAAGATGCATATAAACAAATATATACCGTGTGTGTCCTCCTCCTCCTCCTCCCTGCTTTTTGTGCGTTAGAGCTTCTCCAGCCTCTCGCCTCAGAACACGTTGGGGCGTCTAAATGTTTCCACTTGTGGGACGGGGAAAGTGACACACACTCGCTCACACCGCGGGACGCCTACCCGCCAGCATTGAACCCTGGTGCCAACCAGGAGCAGCCGTGAATCAGATGCGTAAGTGCGTGCGTGGGCGGGCGGGATCTCACTCTGTGGTGTACGATACTATAGAAACTGGAGCGTGGATATATTTTAGGGTAGTCAGTAGGGGTGTGGGGGGAAAATTGATTCTGATACGAATTGAATCGAATACGTTGTGCGATTCAGAATCAATTTTCATTTAAAAGAATATATTTTTTATTTTATTTAATTTTTTTTATCAATCCAACAAACCACTACACAGCAATACCATAACAATGCAATCCAATTCCAAAACGGAACCTGACCCAGCAACACTCAGAACTGCAATAAACAGAGCAATTGAGAGGAGACACAAACACCACACAGAACAAACCAAAAGTAGTGAATATTATCAACAACAGTATCAATATTAGTTATCATTTCAGCATAGCAGTGATTAAAAATCCCTCATTGACATTATCATTAGACATTTATAAAAATAATCAAAAAGAACAATAGTGTCACAGTGGCTTACACTTGCATGGCATCTCATAAGCTGGACAACACACTGTGTCCAATGTTTTCACAAAGATAAAATAAGTCATATTTTTGCTTCCTTTAATAGTTCAAACACATTTACATTATTGCAATCAGTTGATAAAACATTGTCCTTTACAATTATAAAAGCTTTTAAAAAAATGTACTACTCTGCTAGTATGTCAGCAGACTGGGGTAGATCCTGCTGAAATCTATGTATTGAGGGGGGGGGTTACCCACATCTGAGGTCCTCTCCAAGGTTTCTCATAGTCAGCATTGTCACTGGCGTCCCACTGAATGTGAATTCTCCCTGCCCACTGGGTGTGAGTTTTCCTTGCCCTTTTGTGGGTTCTTCCGAGGATGTTGTAGTCGTAATGATTTGTGCAGTCCTTTGAGACATTTGTGATTTGGGGCTATATAAATAAACATTGATTGATTGATTGATATTGAATGAATACACAATCCTTTTGAATCAGAAAAATATCGTTTTTGAATCGAGAATTGGTTGAATCGTGACCCCAAGAATCGATATTGAATCGAATCGTGGGACACCCAAAGATTACGTAATGGAATTTTACATTTTTCTATAAACGATAAAACACTGAATATTGACAACATATGAACCTCACACCCCCTTTCCATCGATATGTTTTACAATCAAGTAAAACGCAACAAAAATGCAACAAACAGTGAAAATGAACGCCAAGGGTACCAAATAAACACACCTACAATCTGATATATCTGATATTTGCTGAATTTCCCCCAGGGATCAATAAAGTACTTTCTATTCGATTCTATATATCACCAAGCTTTAGAACTTTGTTGTGAAAATATCCTTCCTCGTCTGTGGAAATGCTTCCTGCCAACACTGCTTGATGCCACGTCTGAGCTGCTGTGACTTAGATTACCACAGTAATATAATTGTAATCTTTACAATTATAAAAGCTTTTTAAAAGAAAATCTACTACTCTGCTAGCATGTCAGCAGACTGGGGTAGATCCTGCTGAAATCTATGTAGTGACTGAATACAAAATCGTTTTGAATCGGAAAAATATCGTTTTTGAATTGGGAAGCCCTAAATCACAAGTGTACGTACTTGCCAACCTTGAGACCTCCGATTTCAGGAGGTGGGGGTGAAGCTAGATTCACCAAGTCAAGTATTTCATTTACATATATATATATATATATATATATATATATATATATAAAATATAAAATAAATACTTGAATTTTAGTGTTCGTTTATTTACACATATACACACACATAACACACCAACTCATTGTTGAGCTAAGAGTTGAATTGTCAATCCTTGTTCTTTTCTCTGTCACTATTTTTCTAACCATATGCATGTACAGTAGATGGCAGTATTGTCCTGTTTAAAAGTGTCACAACATTGCTGTTTACGGCAGACGAAAACGTGACTGCTGTTGTTGTGTGTTGTTACCGCGCTGGGAGGACGTTAATGAAACTGCCTAACAATAAACCCACATAAGAAACCAAGAACTCGCCCTCGATCATTCTACAGTTATAACGTCATTGGGCAGACACGCTGTTTATATTGTGGGAAAGCGGACGTGAAAACAGGCTGTTCTCACTCAGGTCCGCATGGACCTGGAGGGAGCGTGGCCTCCAGCTCCGCCTGAATTTCGTGAGATTTTTGTGAGAGGCGCTGAATTTCGGGAGTCTCCTGGAAAATCTGGGAGGGTTGGCAAGTGTATAAACCACGGGTCCTGATTAGAGTGACATGTGAGCTGGACAATATCTCATCTGACTAAGTCCCAACTCTAAATCCACTTTGGTGACGACCTCTCCACTCCCCAACAACCGCGTGCGACAATCAATGCGGTGGCAGAACCTTCTCTGGCGCGGATCGATGCCGCCCTGTGTTGTCATTAGTGTCGCTGACCTTGAAGTAAAACTCAATTTCCCCGACACCCTCCCCAGAAAAGAGCCACCTTCAGGCACAGGATATTATCACACGTGGACGGACAGAAGCGAGGGAGGTGATTATATCCGGCCGCTCTTTGAAAGGAACGCGGCGGTGTAAATAAAAGTTTCCCCGTTTCAATTAGGTCGTCTGTGAGGGGGGGTTCCCGCGGGACCCTCGGCACCTGGAAGAGAACGCCAGAACCACCAGAGTTCTCATTACACTGATCAGTGCGGGGAGGGAGACCATTAATACGAGGCGAGCATTCTTTTTAGCGGGAGGGGACGTCATGAGGTGGACTGTCAGATTCAAAGGGAATGTCGGAGTTGGGGGGTAGGGGTCCGGGGGGGGGGGGGGGGGGTCCATGGGAAGCCATGCGAGCAGCTCGGCGGATAAAGCTGTAGGATTGGCGACTACACTTTGAAGTCAGACATCAGGGGAAAGGATGGATGGGGGGTTTGAGTAAGTTGGTGGCGTACATACAGGAGGGAAGGGGGGGTGCGGGTGGGGGGATCCCCCTGGGGAGCCCACCCGCCCCCAAAGACTTTAAGCATGTATGTTAAAGATAGATCATTCATGTCAACTCCCCCTTCGGATTACATTAACTATACACACTTTGTCAGTATCAAATATTCACCATCCGACCAGGTGTGTGTGTGTGTGTGTGTGTGTGTGTGTGTGTGTGTGTGTGTGTGTGTGTGTAAAAGAGTGAAATATGCATGTAAGCATGTAATGCACACAATAATGGAGCCCTCTAATTGCTTAAGTGTCTGCCGAGGAGTAATTTGGCTCCTTATTGGTTGTCTTAATTGTGTGTGATAAGAAGAAGACATTAGTGGTGCTCTGCAAAAACTGAAATCTAAGTAAGATGAAATGATCTCAAATAAGGGTGATATTTGCTTATTTTCTGTCTGATAAGAGAGTTCTTCTCACAGAGCAGATTTTATGTTAGTGTTTTACTTGTTTTAAAGGCCTACTGAAATGAGATTGTCTTATTTAAACGGGGATAGCAGGTCCATTCTATGTGTCATACTTCATCATTTCACAATATTGCCATATTTTTGCTGAAAGGAACTTTATCGATGATAAAGTTCGCAACTTTTGGTCGCTAATAAAAAAGCCTTGCCTGTAGCGGAAGTAGCAGACGAAGTGCGCGTGACGTCACGGGTTGTAGGGCTCCTCACACCCTCACATTGTTTACAATCATAGCCTCCAGCAGCAAGAGCTATTCGGACCGAGAAAGCGACAATTTCCTTATTAATTTGAGCGAGGATGAACGATTTGTGGATAAGGAAAGTTAGAGTGAGGCACTAAAAAAAAAGAGAAAAGGCGATGGCTCCGGGCGGCGGCAGTGTGAGCGTTTCAGATATAATTAGACACATTTACTAGGATACTTCTGGAAGATCCCTTTTTTGATTATTGTTTTAATAGTGTTTTAGACGGACGGCGTGGCGCAGTGGGAGAGTGGCCGTGCGTAACCCAAGGGTCCCTGGCTGATCCCCACCTAGTACCAACCTCGTCACGTCCGTTGTGTCTTGAGCAAGACACTTCACACTTGCTCCTGATGGGTGCTGGTTAGCGCCTTGCATGGCAGCTCCCTCCATCAGTGTGTGAATGTGTGTGTGAATGTGGAAGTAGTGTCAAAGCGCTTTGAGTACTTTGAAGGTAGAAAAGCGCTATACAAGTACAACCCATTTATTTATTTAATTTATTTAGTGAGATTATAAAGTCATACCTGAAAGTCGGATGGCTGCGGTGAACGCCATTGTCTCTGAGAGGAGCCGAGATCACGGCTGCCTTTTTGAGCTGCAGGATGAGGTCGCATAATCCACTGAAGTCTCCGGTAAGAGCCGACTTAATATCACAATTTTCCCATCCAAAAACTTGCTGGTTCATGTAGAGAAACATGTTCGCTTGACCGCTCTGTGTTAAAGCTTCACAACAAAAATAAACACCGGCTGTGTTTCGGTGCTAAAGGCAGCTGCAATCCACCGCTTTCCACCAACAGCATTCTTCTTTGACGTCTCCATTATTAATTGAACAAATTGCAAAAGATTCAGCAACACAGATGTTCAAATTACCGTGTAATTATGCGATTAAAAGAGACGACTTTTAGCCGTGTGTGGTGCTGGGCTAAAATCATGACTTTGACACAATTGTGTCTCATATTAAAACAGATGACAGCCAAATGGACTTTGCTGATTTATTTTCAATGAAACAAGAGAAAATACGTACTCTTATAGTCGTACAGTTATTTGTCAAAACGTGGACTATGGTATGGTTTGTTTTCCCGGAATGCAAAGGAAGGTGACGGGACATGGCGTGAAGGTAAAGACATAATTTAGCTCCGTTGGTAGAGGAGCTGTGCCAGCAACTTGAGAGTTGCAGGTTCGATTCCCGCTTCCGCCATCCTAGTCACTGCCGTTGTGTCCTTGGGCAAGACACTTTACCCACCTGCTCCCAGTGCCACCCACACTGGTTTACATGTAACTTAGATATTGGGTTCCACTATGTAAAGCGCTTTGAGTCACTAGAGAAAAGCGCTATATAAATATAATTAACTTCACTACACTAATTCATCCATAAAAAAAAAAAAGCAAAACTAAAGGCGCGCACAAGGCGGAGAACAAACTTGGCTAAAAAACAAAAACTACTACACAGGCAAAACTATGGATATGAAACAAAAGACTCGCTAAACGTGACATGAATAAACAAAACTTATTTGGAAGGAAATGAGCAGAGCGATACTTGACCAGAGTGAACAGAGCATGGAGCAACAACACTGACGCCAGCCCGACTGCCTGGCAACTACAAGCTTAAATGATAGTGACATGATTAACACAGGTGCGTGAGTCCGAAACTAATCAGGTGCGTGAGTCCAAATGAGTACAGGTGAACTCATCGGTCTTCATGGTGACAAAACAATGGAGCGTAAACCAACAGAACATAACGGAACAAAACGTGACCACAGAACATGACATTATTAGTGACAACATACTTATTTGAAGGTTTTTTTGGGTTCAGCGAGGTTAGCTAATTTGACTTATTATAGAAAGTCTTGACAAGCCAAATTTTCTTGATTTATTGGCAGATAATTTTGCTTAGTTCAAATAAAATACCCCTCATTTTTGTATTTTTGATTCTTGTTTCTGAACACTGACTTTTCGCAGTGTGAAACAATGCACAGACAGCACACCATCTCCATGTCTCGGAACATTTGGGACGATGGACTCTCGTGCTTCCTGCTTGATGGCCTTTGATGCGCGGTCCAAACTACACTTGGACGGCTCCGGCGGCAGCGTGAACATGAATAAACACGACAGGCTGGGTCAGATAGGGCGATAAGAGATTTGCTGTTTTCACTCCGCGCATTCCTGCACGGTTCTGGCGGCCCGGGCGCCAAAGTCAGCCCGAGCAGGATTCCTCAGATCCGATCCAAGGCCGCCAAACGCCGCCTGATATGATATGTTGCTTTGGACATTGGAAACCGGAGGGATGAACGACATCAATCACTTTGAATTTTGCAATGCCATTTTTTGTCATGTGGTTATGAGAACCATTTAGAGCAGGCCTGGCCAAGTATTTTTCTGAATTTGAACACATTTAGAAAAAATAAATGTGTTTTAGGAACAAAACTTCACAATAATGTCTGAATGAATGCTAAAAATGTTTTGACAGACCGTCTTAAAAAAACAGAATTTAATTTTACATTTTCTACGAACGATAAAACACTGAATATTGACAACTTACCCCCCTTTCAATTGACATATTTTACAATCAAGCAAAACGCGACAAAAATGCGACAAACGGCGAAATATGAACGCAAAGGATAAAAATACAATATACAATCTGGTATTTAACTAAGCTTTACAACATGGGTGTCAAACTCTGGCCCGCGGGCAAAATTTGGCCCGCCGTGTATTTTCATTTGGCCCTTGAGGCAACATCAAATTAACATTAGAGCTGGCCCTCCGGTATTAAACAGCGGCGGTGTAGCTGTAACACCGCTAATACTCATACTTGCTAACACTCACCGCCGATTTTCCAAGGAGACTCCCAAATTTCAGTGCACCTCCCGAAAATCACCAGGGGGCAACCATTCTCCCAAATTTCTCCCAATTCCCACCTGGACAACAACATTGGGGGCGTGCCTTCAAGGCACTGCCTCAAGCGTCCTCTAAAACCTTTCGTCACGTCCGCTATTCCTACGAAGAAACAGCGTGCCGGCCTAGTCACATGATATATGTGGCTTTTACACACACACACACACACACACACATGCTAATGCAATGCAAGCTTGGGCAACAGCCATACAGGTCACACTGAGGGTGGCCGTATAAACAACTTTAAGACTGTTACAAATATGCACCACACTTGGAACCAACACTAAACGAAAATGACAAGCAAATTTTCGGGAGAACATCGGCACTGTAACACAACATAAACACAACAGAACAAATACACGGACCCCCTTGCAGCACTACCTCTTCCTGGATGCTACAATATACAAATGTATTATTAGCCTGTGGGAAATGTTTATTTTGATATTTACCTGAGAAGGCTGCAAATAGAAAAGAGGCATTCAATTTCTATTTAAACTTGATTTGATATGCCATTGCTATTTTTAAATTATCAGTATTATTTGAAACTGGATTTTGCATGTCACTAAAGTTATATAAGTCTCGCTTGTTCAATATTCAATGCAAAACTTGTTTGGGTCCCTATTAAAAGGTTCATTTGTTCAACCTTGACCCGCGGCTTTGTTCACTTTTAAATGTTGGCCCACTTTGTATTTGAGTTTGACAGCCCTGCTTTAGAACTTTGTTGTGAAAATCTCCTTGCACATTTGTCCCTGACACTAACACTCTGTGGAAACGCTCCCCACCCACACTGCTTGGTGCCTCGTCTGAGCTGCTGTGACTTAGATGACCATAGTAACTAATTAATTACCATGGTAACTAGTATATTATGCAAAAAGCACAGATTCCAACCATTGAAATACTTTGTATAGTCATTAGAAAACATTATAATGGCAGCTACACTTTCCATCTTAAAGATCTAAAAAAAATTATTTGGGAATGTCCGGCGGGCCAGATTGAAATATTTACGGGCCACACGTGGCCCCCGGGCCTTAATTGTGCCCAGGTGAGATATAGAGTCATACACTGACTCTGTTATTGTGACATGTGGGATTAAGTGCTGGAGAAGTAAACTAGAGTGTCCGCCCTGAGATCCGTAAGTCGTGAGTTCAAACCCCGGCTGAGTCATACCGAAGACTATAAAAATGGGACCCGTTTACGTCCCTTCTTGACACTCAGCATCAAGCCATGTCTTGAAGCACCTTTTCCTGAGGGGGTTTCAGTCTTATAATTTTATCTTTATTGTCAATTTTTAGGCCAAAATGTGTTGGTTTTCTCTTTTCTGTCTACAGACCGTGTCTGCTTGTAAGTACTCTGTGATTGTGCACTGCCGAACATGCTCCTCTGCTTGTAAAGCCAGCAATGATATGATGTGATGGCGTGCCGTCATGCTTGATAAAATATATTTTTTTAAATTGGGAACCGGTCCCTTTCAAACAGATTATTGTACCGTTTTTGATTCATTAGTATTGCAATACCATACTAGTACTATTATAATAACTATGTGCGGTAGGACATGGGCATTAAAGGCCTACTGAAAGCCACTACTAGCCACCACGCAGTCTGATAGTTTATATATCAATGATGAAATATTAACATTGCAACACATGACAATACGGCCGCTTTAGTTTACTAAATTACAATTTAAAATTTTCCGCAGAGTTGTTTGTTAAAAACGTCGCGGAATGATGACGCGTGTTTGTGACGTCTCGGGTTGTAGCGGACATAGCCCAGCACCACACACGGCTAAAAGTCGTCTCTTTTCATCGCATAATTACACAGTAATTTGGACATCTGTGTTGCTGAATCTTTTGCAATTTGTTCAATTAATAATGGAGACGTCAAAGAAGAATGCTGTTGGTGGAAAGCGGTGGATTGCAGCTGCCTTTAGCACCGAAACACAGCCTGTGTTTCTTTGTTTGTTGTGAAGCTTTAACTTACAGCGGTCAAGTGAACATGTTTCTCTACGTCAACCAGCAAGTTTTTGGATGGGAAAATTGTGATATTAAGTCGGCTCTTACCGGAGACTTGAGTGGATTATGCAACCTCAACCTGCAGCTCAAAAAGGCAGCTGTGATCTTGGCTCCTCGGCTTCTCTCAGAGACACTGGCGTTCACCGCAGCCATCCGACTTTCAGGTATGACTTTACAATCTCACTAAAACACTATTAAAACAATAAGCAGATAAGGGATTTTCCAGAATTATCCTAGTAAATGTGTCTTAATTACATCTGAAACGTTCCCACTGCCGTCGCCTGGAGCTGTCGCCTTTTTTTTTTGTGCTTCACTCTAACTTTCCTCATCCACAAATCTTTCATCCTCGCTCAAATTAATGGGGAAATTGTCGCTTTCTCGATCCGAATAGCTCTTGCTGCTGGTGGCTATGATTGTAAACAATGTTCAGATGTGAGGAGCTTTACAACCCATGACATCACGCCCACATCGTCTGCTACTTCCGGTACAGGCAAGGCTTTTTTATTAGCGACCAAAAGTTGCGATGTTTATCATGGATGTTCTCTACTAAATCCTTTCAGCAAAAATATGGCAATATCGCAAAATGATGAAGTATGACACATAGAATGGAGCTGCTGTCCCCGTTTGAATAAGAACATCTCATTTCAGTAGGTTTTTAAATTTGTTTTAAGTGGCATTAAAAAAAAACATTAATTTAGATTTGCAGATTCCTGCTTTTGTAATTTTTTTCTGCTTTTCTCAATATATTTTTCTTCATGAATTTTGGCGCGTGGGAGATCTTTGCTGGCGTAGTAATCTAAATCAGGCTTGTTTTGAGTCTTGGCCTACTGGTTTTGAACCTTCCTAAATCTATGCTCCAATTCCGCCAAATCCAATATGAGGGGAATGATTCCTCTGAATTCCTGCATACCATGTGACCTGCTCATAACCCCGCCGCCCCAGCTTGAATTCATTTGGGGCTCAGATTCGGGATCCGCGAGGCAAGGCAGCGAGGATTTGCCGTGCGGCGGCGCTTTTGTGTGAAAAGCCCAGTGGCGGCTTTGCGGGGCTGTGAGAAAAAGTGACCAGGAAAAAGAGACTCCTGGCCTCGTACTGTCGTGCGGGCGTCTTTCTGGATGAAAGAAGTGGTCAATGACAATTTAAAGGTAATGATGTGCTATTTATCTCTAATCTGCTACCATCTTGTCCGTCTGTAAGCGAGCGGCTGACAGTACCGAGCACTGAGGAGGATGTGTGGGAAGAAGCACCTTGATTCAGTGCGCCGGGCCTCTTTTTGATGTGCTGACGGACCCGCGGAGCGGCCAGCAGAGCTTACAACGCCTTCCAGCCAAAACTGGAGCCTGACCTTCCCGCTCAAATCATAACCATATGAACGTAAGAATTTCCACCTTAAGAAAAGGCTCCCTCGCTCGCTCTCATCCATCTCCCGGGGAGAGGCATTAAGCAGCGATAACAGAAACCAGGTTCCGAAGGGCTAGGGGAGGCCGTGGAGGACCAGAAGGTGTCCTGATCGCCGTGACCTAAAATGGAAATTTAGCCTGGCGAGGAGGCGGCAGATATGACAAGTTTGAGGATCGGAGATGATAGAGCCAATTCTGAGCTGAGTGCATGTGCTTTATGGCCAGCAAAAGTGGGCCGGCCCTTTAAGGGTGTGTTCACACGGAACTCTTGTCAACTCTCTGTTTTTCTTGGCCAGAATCAGGCTTGTAGGGTATGCCGATATTAGTGTAGTACCGAAATACTAATGAATCATATACAGTACTATACCGCCTCTGAAAAAGTACCGGTCCGCCACTCAACCCAGTGGTGTCATTGCTGGTTTACGAGCAGAGGAGCATGTTCGGCAGCGCACAATTACAGAGTACTTACAAGCAGACAAAAAAGGGTGAAAATTAACGACAAAGGTGAAGTTAGAACACTGAAATGCCCTCAGGAAGAAGTGCTTTAAGGCAGGGGTGCCCAAACTTTTTCCACAGAGGGCCGAACACGGAAAAATTTAAGCATGCGGGGGCCATTTTGATTTTTTTCATTTTCAGACCATAACAAAATATATGGATTATTTTTTTTTAAACCTTAGGGCTCCTGGGGAGCAGAGAGGGTTTCAGTCACTAAAATGTTAAAAATAAGTCAAATTATTATTCCATACATCCATTTTCTACCGCTTATTCCCTTTTGGGGTCGCGGGGGGCGCTGGTGCCTATCTCAGCTACAATCGGGCGGAAGGCGGGTTACACCCTGGAAAAGTTGCCAACTCATCGCAGGGCCAACACAGATAGACAGACAACATTCACACACTAGGGACCATTTAGTGTTGCTTATCAACCTGTCCCCAGGTGCATGTCTTTGGAGGTGGGAGGGGCCTATCTCCAGGTGCATGTCTTTGGAGGTGGGAGGGGCCTATCCCCAGGTGCATGTCTTTGGAGGTGGGAGGAAACCCACACAGTCACGGGCAGAACATGCAAACTCCACATAGAAAGATCCCGAGCTCGGGATTGAACCCTGACTACTCAGGACCTTCGTATTGTGAGGCAGACGCACTAACCCCTCTGCCACCGTGACGCCCATCAATCAATCAATCAATCAATCAATCAAAGTTTACTTATATGGCCCTTAATCACAAATGTCTCAAAAAGGCTGCACAAGCCACAACGACATCCTGGGCTCAGATCCCACATCAGGCCAAGGAAAAACTCAACCCATTGGGAACAACGAGGAACCTTGAAAGGGACTGCACTTGTGGGGACCCCCGGGTGACGGGTGCAATGGATACCGAGTGGCTATGGTTAATAACGTGAGAGTCCAGTCCCTCGTGGGGCCCTTCAATCGTCCCCTAGAGGGGGGGTTGCCCACATATGTGGTCCTTTCCAAGGTTCTCATAGTCCTCATTGTCACCGACGTCCCACTGGGTGTGAGTTTTCCTTGCCCTTATGTGGGCCTACTGAGGATGTCGTAGTGGTTTGTGTTGTGGTTTGTGCAGCCCTTTGAGACACTAGTGATTTAGGGTTATATAAGTAAACATTGATTGATTGATAACAGCGCTAGTCAAAATTCGACTGTGGAGCGGGGCGTGGCCTGCTGCGGAATAGGGTGTGTCAAGGCTGGACTCGAAGATAGCGACAGGTGTGTAGATGGCCCAGGTGGGCCCTGTTAGCTAATCACCTGTCGCCTTTATGAGGAGCAGCCGCGATGAAACGAAGGGGGTGGTTGGAGGTGCTGCTGAAAGACAATGTGCTGGAAAGCTAAAGACTTTGCACCACTGGATGAAAATAGAATGTGTTATATCCTGAATTCCTGGCGGTCTGAAGAACCCACTAGAGGCCAAACTCTACAACCACATTTTCATGTCAAACCATGTTTTTTTATAACTTTTAAAAACAATTGTTTTCGTGTGTTGGATTTTTCCAACATTCCAGTTTTGAGCGGAGTATAGCGCCTCCTATTTGCGTTGTTCCCTAAGCCAGTGGTTCTCAAACTGTACCGCTCGTGGTGCGCAGGCTCCATCTAAATCTGGATTCATTATTAAAGTACAGTGTTTTATGTTCCTATATCCGTTCGGGCTCCAGTACTCTGGAATGCCCTCCCGGTAACAGTTCGAGATGCTACCTCAGTAGAAGCATTTAAGTCTCATCTTAAAACTCATCTGTATACTCTAGCCTTTAAATAGACCTCCTTTTTAGACCAGTTGATCTGCCGCTTCTTTTCTTTCTCCTATGTCCCCCCCTCCCTTGTGGAGGGGGTCCGGTCCGATGACCATGGATGAAGTACTAACTGTCCAGAGTCGAGACCCAGGATGGACCGCTCGTCGGGACCCAGGATGGACCGCTCGCCTGTATCGGTTGGGGACATCTCTACGCTGCTGATCCGCTTGAGATGGTTTCCTGTGGACGGGACTCTCACTGCTGTCTTGGAGCCACTATGGATTGAACTTTCACAGTATCATGTTAGACCCGCTCGACATCCATTGCTTTCGGTCCCCTAGAGGGGGGGGGGTTGCCCACATCTGAGGTCCTCTCCAAGGTTTCTCATAGTCAGCATTGTCACTGGCGTCCCACTGGATGTGAATTCTCCCTGCCCACAGGGTGTGAGTTTTCCTTGCCCTTTTGTGGGTTCTTCCGAGGATGTTGTAGTCGTAATGATTTGTGCAGTCCTTTGAGACATTTGTGATTTGGGGCTATATAAATAAACATTGATTGATTGATTGATTGATATATTCCAACACAGTGTTACTGTTCCAACTGCGCGTAACCTTAGAGTAGCCAAAAATATTGAACATGCTTGTTAAATAAAACCTCTGCCTTGTTTTTAATGAACACTTGGGCCTACTCTGCTACTGTATTTCAATGCAGTTTATTACGGCGGTGCTTGGGGAGGCTGTTTTTTTTGTTGTTCTAAAGTGGTGCTTGGTGAAAAAGAACCGCCGGTCTAACCTTTATCATGTTGTAGTGCGTGTAATGTCATGTTTTCTGTCTTGAAGTCGGGACTTAGCTGCCCTTCACTTTTGGCGCCTCTTCCATGGTGGTTTGCACACGGAGCCAGATAGTCCCCACCCCGCCATGCATCTCCACGCAGTCTCTCACAGATGGGATTGTGATCAGCATTCCCCCTCACTGTCGATTATGTCGTCCTCTTCTTCATCCCTCAACTTGAGAGGGAGACGAGTGGAGCCAACATGTGGACCCGAGCCCAGCCTGTGTGTGTGTTTTTTTTTTCTTCCTCTTCTTCTTCTTCTCCCTTTCCTGAGCGACATTCCCAGTAATGTTCTGTCCTTGTAGAACATTGGGCTGCCTCCGCTTTTTATGAGATGCGGTTTTCCTGACTCCACACAGCTTCCAGGAGACCCAGATGGAACCGCTAACAACTCCCAGCACCACACACACACACACACACACACACACACACACACACACAAACAGTTCTAACCCTAATTGCACACACACCCGGAGGAATGCTTATTCAAACTATCCGCAGAATCACTCTCGTCTACCCCCGAACGCCATCCAACGTGGGCTATGCTTCATTACCGCATGCCTCCACACGAGGGTGTATTAAGTGCACACACACACACGCACACACACACACAAAACCTACTTCACACTTAGTGTAGCCATCATAAAATTAATAAAATAAAATCGCTATTTGCAAGTTATTGATAAAAAACAAAAAGTTATAATAGAACTAAAATATACAATACTGAATTTTATGGACTATAAGTCGCACCGGCATATAAGCCGCACACACTCAATTTTAGACAAAAAATGGTTCCGTACATACATTAGCCACACTTGGCTATAAGCCGCACCAGGATATAAATTGCACCCACAAAATTTTGGAAGATTTTTTTTTTCCATCCACATGTTAGCCACACCGGACTATAAGCCGCACCAGTATATAAGTCGCACCCACTAAATTTAAGAAGAAAACATTTTTTTTTTCATATGTTAGCCACAGCGTGCTATAAGCCGCACTAGTATATAAGTTGCACCCACTAAATTTTAGAATATTGTTTTTATTTATTTCATATGTTAGTCACACATAAGATTTTTTTTTTTTTTCCATATGTTAGCCACATCAAGCTATAAGCGGCACCAGTTTATAAGTTGCACCCACTAAATTTTAGAAGAAAAAAAATATTTATTTCATATGTTAGTCACACCGGGCTACAAGCCGCACCAGTAGTATATATATCGCACCCATTAAATTTAAGAAGAAAACATTTTTTTTTTTCATATGTTAGCCACACCGGACTATAAGCCGCACCAGTTTCTAAGTCAAACCCACTAAATTTTAGTAGAAAAAGCTTTTTTTTTAATGTTAGCCACACCGGACTATAAGCCGCACCAGTATATAAGTCACACACACTAAATTTAAGAAGAAAAATTTTTTTTTTTCATATGTTAGCCACAGCGGGCTATAAGCCGCACTAGTATATAAGTTGCACCCACTAAATTTTAGAATAATTTTTTTATTTATTTCATACGTTAGTCACACCGGGCTACAAGCCGCACCAGTATATAAGTCGCACCCACTAAATTTAAGAAGAATTTTTTTTTTTTTCCATATGTTAGCCACATCAAGCTATAAGCGGCACCAGTTTATAAGTTGCACCCACTAAATTTTAGAAGAAAAAAAATATTTATTTCATATGTTAGTCACACCGGGCTACAAGCCGCACCAGTAGTATATATATCGCACCCATTAAATTTAAGAAAAAAAAAATTTTTTTTTTCATATGTTAGCCACACCGGACTATAAGCCGCACCAGTTTCTAAGTCAAACCCACTAAATTTTAGTAGAAAAAGCTTTTTTTTTAATGTCAGCCACACCGGACTATAAGCCGCACCAGTATATAAGTCACACACACTAAATTTAAGAAGAAACATTTTTTTTTTTCATATGTTAGCCACAGCGGGCTATAAGCCGCACTTGTATATAAGTTGCACCCACTAAATTTTAGAATACTTTTTTTATTTATTTCATACGTTAGTCACACCGGGCTACAAGCCGCACCAGTATATAAGTCGCACCCACTAAATTTAAGAAGAATTTTTTTTTTTTTCCATATGTTAGCCACATCAAGCTATAAGCGGCACCAGTTTATAAGTTGCACCCACTAAATTTTAGAAGAAAAAAAATATTTATTTCATATGTTAGTCACACCGGGCTACAAGCCGCACCAGTAGTATATATATCGCACCCATTAAATTTAAGAAGAAAAAAATTTTTTTTTTTCATATGTTAGCCACACCGGACTATAAGCCGCACCAGTTTCTAAGTCAAACCCACTAAATTTTAGTAGAAAAAGCTTTTTTTTTAATGTTAACCACACCGGACTATAAGCCGCACCAGTATATATGTCACACACACTAAATTTAAGAAGAAAATTTTTTTTTTTTCATATGTTAGCCACAGCGGGCTATAAGCCGCACTAGTATATAAGTTGCACCCACTAAATTTTAGAATAATTTTTTTATTTATTTCATACGTTAGTCACACCGGGCTACAAGCCGCACCAGTATATAAGTCGCACCCACTAAATTTAAGAAGAAAAAAAATATTTTTTTCAGATATTAGCCACACCGGGATATAAGCTGCACAAGTTTATAAGTTGCACCCACCAAATTTTAGAAAAATGTTTTTCTTCGTGTTAGTCACACCGGACTATAAGACGCACCAGTATATAAGTCGCACCCACTAAATTTTAGAAGAGAAATACTTTTTTTTCATATGTTAGCCACATCAAGCTATAAGCTGCACCAGTTTATAAATTGCACCCACAAAATTTTAGCAGAAAAACTTTTCCCCCCCTTCATATTGAAGCCACACCGGATTATAAACCGCACCAGTATATAAATCACAGCCACAAAATTTGAGAAGAACCAAATTTTTTCTCACATATTAACCACATCGGGCTATAAACCGCACCAGCATATAAATCGCAACCACCAAATTTTTGAAAAACACATTTTTTTCTTCA
>NC_084630.1:1673256-1678256 GCF_033978795.1 Nerophis ophidion | reverse complement strand
GCACCGCCTGGGTTCCGTACAGCATCAGGCTGCTGATGTCGAACACCACGTTGGACTGCACGATCTCCACCTGGGTCGGGTGGTACAGGTGCTGGGTGCTGAGCTTGTCCAGAGCTGCGCACAAAGAAACGCATTCAATTCAATTATACCACCATATCAATAAATACATCATATATATAATATGTATGTGTGGGGGGAAATCACAAGACTACTTCATCTCTACAGAAGTTTCATGAGGGGTTCCCTCAATCGTCAGGAGAAAAAAAAAATGGATGGATGGATGAGAGTCAAATTCTGTATTATGTTATTGAATATTCAACAATTACAATAATGTTGAATATTCAATAACATGGCAAATTCTTGCATCCAGCACACCTTACAACAGTGGTAATAAAAGATGCATCCTGTGCTTAAAAGAGAAACTGTTTATTATATACCACCCAGACCTGTCATCCCTCAACAAGCGCAGTGAAATTGTATCAGCATGCCGTCACAGACGGAGACACCTCCTAGGTAACACTTGAGCCAATCACCACACCCTACGCCTGCCTGTACCCACCCACTCTGTGCTCTATATAAACCATTGTATGTGAATGCTTCCATTAAAATCTCCTGATGATTGAGGGAACCCCTCATGAAACAGTTCTGTAGAGACAAAGTAGTCTTGTGATTTTTTCCCACACCTACATATTGCGCTCTACTACGGTAATCGAGCACTATTCTCTGGATAATCCAATTAAAGCACACATATATGTATGTATGTATGTATGTGTGGGAAAAAATCACAAGACTACTTCGTCTCTACAGAAGTGTTTCATGAGGGGTTCCCTCAATCATCAGGAGATTTTAATGGAAGCATTCACATACAATGGTTTATATAGGGCACAGAGTGGGTGGGTACAGGCAGGCGTAGGGTGTGGTGATTGGCTCATGTGTTACTTAGGAGGTGTCTCCGTCTGTGACGGCATGCTGATACAATTTCACTGCACTTGTTGAGGGATGGCAGGTCTGGGTGGTATATAATAATCAGTTAGTGTTTTAAGCATAGGTTGCATCTTTTATTACCACTGTTGTAAGGTGTGCTGGATGCAAGAATGTGCCATGTTATTGAATATTCAACATTATTGTCTTTGTTGAATATTCAATAACATAATACAGAATTTGACTCTCATCCATCCATCCATTTCCTACCGCTTGTCCCTCTCGGGGTTGCGGAGATGCTGGAGCCCATCGCAGCTGCACTCAGGCGTAAGGCGGGGTACACCCTGGACTTGTGTTGTAAAGTTACCAATATTTTGGTACCGGTACTAAAATTATTTTGGTACATTTCTAAATAAAGGGGCCCCTAAAAAATTGCATAATTGGCGTTATTTTAACAAAAAAAACTAAGGGTTCATTAAACATGTTTCTTATTGTAAGTCCTTAAATAAAATAGTGAACATTCGAGTCAACTTGTCTTTTAGTAATAAGTAAACAAACAAAGGCTTCTAATTAGTCTGCTGACATATGCAGTAATATATTGTCCTTTATCATTCTATTTTGTCAACATCATAAAGGACAAACTGTAAAAATGTATTATTTATCTACTTGTTCATTTACTGTTAATATCTGCTTACTTTCTCTTTCAACATGTTCTATCTACACTTCTGTTAAAATGTAATAATCACTTATTCTTCTGTTGTTTGATACTTTACTTTAGTTTTGGATGATACCACTCATTTCGGTATCGATTCGATACCAAGTTATTACATGATCATACATTGGTCATTTTCAAAGTCCTCATGTGTCCAGGGACCTATTTCCTGAGTTTCTAAACATAATATACATTAACATGGATGTCAGTTGTAGATCCACCAATGGCGTTTGTTTATATTTTGAGGGTGACTAGCGGTGTGTAGCGAAGCATGTTTAGCTATTCCTCGTCCTGCAGGGATGATACTTGTAAGAAACGTACTTTATTTGTCGCCTTGGAGACAACGATTAGTGATTTAGAAGTAGCTTAAACACTGCCGACGGTGGATGGACGTTAACCGCTAACTAGCGAGCCATGTCTTAAAGCACCTCTTCCTAAAGGCGTTTTAGTGTTATACCTTCACCTTTATCGTCAGTTTTTAAGTCAACATTTGTTTGTTCTCCCTTTTCTGTCTACACACTGTCTGTTTGTAAGTACTCTGTGATTGTGCGCTGCCGAACATGCTCCTCTGCTCGTAAACCAGCAATGTCATGACGTGACTTTGACGCTTGCTTCAGAGGCGGTATAGTACCGAAAATGATTCATTAGTATCGTGGTACTATACTAATACTAGTATACCATACAACCTTACCCGGGACAAGTCGCCTCCTCATCACAGGGCCAACACAGCCACAACATTCACACACTAGGGACCATTTAGTGTTGCCAATCAACCTATCCCCAGGTGCATGTCTTTGGAGGTGGGAGGAAGCTGAAGTGGACCCTTTACCAAATGTTTGGCCCCTCCGCGATTGACTTTCACTACTTGTCTTTTTTGTGTATCCGTATCATCAGACTTGTAATGAACGCAAGTCCTCGAAATCGAAATCTTACAAAACCCAAAAGCGGTGAAGTTGGCACATTGTGTAAATGGTCTGGACTACAGTACCCGCACTTTAACTATGAAGCCACGCTGTTGTGACACGTGCAGAATGTGGCTTGGCATTGTCTTGCTGAAATAAGCAGGGGCGTCCATGAAAAAGATGGCAGCATATGTTGTTCCAAAATCTGTATGCACCTTTCAGCATGAATGGTGTAAGTTAGCCAACATTACACACAGTTCGAACAGTTGTGTTGAAATATTGAAGTGATTCTTTTGCATCCCACTATATGGAGCCCTCAGTTTGAGAATCGCAGGGAAAATGAACAAGTGATTGATTTGAAGGCTTTTATAAGTGCTTTTATTGTTAAGTGGAAACAAATTGTTTCTCTGGCTTAGTGACGTATATATAAAACGTTTTAGGGAAACGTGCCTTTTTTTCTTTTTTTTTTATAATAAACATCAACATTTTTCACTTTATTTTATCAGCAACCAGAAAATCTAAACGCAAATGCTTCTTGGATAACAAAAAAAAAACACTTTAAATTTGGGAATTAGATCCAGCCGTGGAAAGGATGGGTACTTTAAACATTTGAATCAAGCGGTAACTTGGGATTGATATCGGCCTTAAGAGGTTGATTAATGCCGGGGGTCAACAACCTGTGGGTCTTTAGCACCGCCCTAGTGGCTCCCTGGAGCATTTTTAAAAAAAGGATTGAAAATGGAAAAAGACGGGGGAAAACATTTTTTTGTTTTAGTATTTTTTTTAAATATGACACAGACCTTCCCAATTCTTATAAAAAGCCCAGTGTTTAATATGTTTGTGTGTATGCTTTACTGCTGAGAGTTTTTGCTGAACATCGTTTTGTCCTACTAATTTCGGTGGTTCTTGAACTCACCATAGTGTGGACAGTTTGTTTACATGTAACAGCTTCCACGCCTTTGTCTCATTTTGTCCACCAAAGGTTTTATGCTGTGCGTGAATGCACAAAGGTGCACTTTGTTGACGTTTTTGACTTTTTGGAGTGCTAACCAGGCATGTTTGGTCAGTGCAAGCTAATCAATGCTAACATGCTATTTAGGCTAGCGGTATGTACATATTGCATCATTATGCCTCATTTGTAGCTATATTTGAGCTCATTTAATATATTTTACTTTTATCCTCTTTGTACATGATTTAGTTTTGCATCTGTCATGACATATTTGTATGTAATATTGGCTGCATTTCAGTTGGTGTGCCATCTTGTTCCAGACCACAGCAAACATGACCTAGATTGTCAAAGATTGTATTAAATCTATTGAAAGAAGACAGCCTTAACTTGAACACACACATTTATACCTTTGGTCAGTCATATCCAGGAGTTATCTCACTTTCTGAGTAGCCTCTTAATTACTAATGGTTTCTAAAGTTGTAAAAGTGTGTAGAATAAATATTATGGTAAATTTCAACATTTCTGTTAACGAAGATTTGCTTCGGCCTGCGACAGTCATTTTGATAGTAGGCTATTATAGCTGATATAGGCAATGATGTCATGTGTTGACTTAATTATCAATCAATCAATCAATGTTTATTTATATAGCCCCAAATCACAAATGTCTCAAAGGACTGCACAAATCATTACGACTACAACATCCTCGGAAGAACCCACAAAAGGGCAAGGAAAACTCACACCCAGTGGGCAGGGAGAATTCACATTCAGTGGGACGCCAGTGACAATGCTGACTATGAGAAACCTTGGAGAGGACCTCAGATGTGGGCAACCCCCCCCCCCCTCTAGGGGACCGAAAGCAATGGATGTCGAGCGGGTCTAACATGATACTGTGAAAGTTCAATCCATAGTGGCTCCAAGACAGCAGTGAGAGTCCCGTCCACAGGAAACCATCTCAAGCGGATCAGCAGCGTAGAGATGTCCCCAACCGATATAACACTTATAGACGGCTTTGAAATGTTTTGCTACTTCAGACGGATTAGTTTTTTCGCATTTTTGGTCCAATGTGGCTCTTTCAACATTTTGGGTAGCCGGCCCCGGTCTTAGGGCGTTCAATCAATCGCAACAGTTTGTCTTAGACCAGTGGTTCTCAAATGGGGGTACTTGAAGGTATGCCAAGGGGAACGTGAGATTTTTTTTTTTAAATGTTCTAAAAATAGCAACAATTCAAAAATCCTTTATAAATACATTTATTGAATAATACTTCAACAAAATATAAATGCAAGTTCATAAACCGTGAAAAGAAATACAACAATGCAATATTCAGTGTTGACTGCTCGATTTTTTTGTGGACATGTTCCATAAATATTTCTTTTTTGTGAAGAAATGTTTAGAAGTAAGTTGATGAATCCAGATGGATCTCTATTACAATCCCCAAAGAGGACACTTTAAGTTGATGATTACTTCTATGTGGAGAAATCTGTATTTAAAATTGAATCACTTGTTTATTTTTCAACAA
>NC_084630.1:1645756-1668256 GCF_033978795.1 Nerophis ophidion | reverse complement strand
CAGAGCGTCGCACTCGCACCCGTTGGTGCTCTAGTGGAGGTCATGCTACAAGTGGGGGAAAACAAACACACCAAAAAATTGCAGAGAGCCAGAAGAAAACGTTTGATGGTACAGGCAAATGAAAACATCTGTATCGACAGCAGCTGCGGGCTGTAAATTCGCCTCCCGACACGACGGCGGAGTGAAAAGAGGAGTTAAACCAGGGAAGACAAATGACAAACATTTGTCTTAATAATTCACATCCTCACTTTCGTTTTTATGACTTTTTTGGAGTATTGTAAAGAACACATAACTATTATTGAACATAACTATGTACCTAGCAAACATGTCAACATCATGGAGGAAATTATATTTATATCTATATATAAATGTATATGTGTATATTTGTGTATATAAATATATAAGTGTGTGTATGTATGTATGTATGTATGTATATATATATGTATGTATATATACACGTGTATATGTATGTATATATATACACGTGTATGTTTATGTATATGTATATATATACATGTGTGTGTGTGTGTGTGTGTGTATATATATATATATATATATATGTATGTATGTATGTATGTATGTATGTATGTAGATATATATATGTATGTATGTAGATATATATGTATGTATGTATATATATGTATGTATATATATACATATATATGTATGTATATATATACATATATATGTATGTATGTATATATATATATATATGTATGTATATATGTATGTATATATATATATGTATATATATACATATATATGTATGTATATATGTATGCATATATGTATGCATATATGTATGTATATATGTATGTATATATGTATGTATATATGTATGTATATATGTATATATATATATGTATGTATGTATATATATATATATATATATGGCACTCAGCATTGAGGGTCTGAATCGGGGGTTAAATCACCATAAATGATTCCCGGGCGCGGTACCGCTGCTGCCCACTGCTCCCCTCACCTCCCAAGGGGTGATCAAGGGTGATGGGTCAAATGCAGAGAATAATTTCGCCACATTTAGTATGTGTGTGACAACCATTGGTACTTTAACTTTAACTTTGTATACATGTGTATATGTATATATATGTATGTGTATATGTGTATATATATGTATATCTATATATATATATGTGTATATATGAGTATATATATATGTATATTTATACATATGTATATGTATAAACCAGGAAATCTTAGAATTTGCCAGGAAAATATAAAACAAATTCAATCATCTGTTAACATTGTTTTTAATTGAGTGGAAGGTTCCACGGGTTTCCCACCATTATGTAGATAATGCTCATAGTTTACCAGGGAATTCTAAATGTTACCAGAAAAATAAAATAAAAAAGAAAGACGATTTAACCATCTGTTAAAGCAACATTTTAGTCTTAACACAATGGTTGAAGCTTTTTTCACCAAGTACAACCTCAGAAAAAAATGGCATTCCAATTACAGCATAATTACCAACATTGAAATACAGTAGCGTAGTAGGCCTGAATATTCATTCAAACAAGGGAGAGGTTTTAATTAGTATTCTTAATCATTTTTGCGACTGTAATATTACACACAATTTGGACAATAACGCTGTTTGAATATAGGAAAATAAAACCCTGTACTTTAATCAAGTGATTCTTTGGCCTACCACTAGATGGAGCACTAGTGAGTGAGAATCACTCTCAACAGACACGCAACACCTCAACCAAGCTTATCACAACCTTTTATGAATTTACAGTCTCCCATTTCAGCGGTGCGACAATCCTGCGACTTCAAGGGTGTCAGGTCAGAGTCCACGTCCGCACAATCTGGATTTCACAATGTCCGACGCGATCAATGAGCCGTCGCAGATAGACTTTAGTCTCGACTTTGGGATCAACATCTACATCGTGACCATGACTTCACCCTGGTGTCAGACCGTTCACTTAAAGGCCTACTGAAAGCCACTACTAGCCACCACGCAGTCTGATAGTTTATATATCAATGATGAAATATTAACATTGCAACACATGCCAATACGCCCGCTTTAGTTTACTAAATTGCAATTTTAAATTTCCCGCGGAGTTTCTTGTTGAAAACGTCGCAGAATCGTGACCCGTATGATGACGCGTGCGCGTGACGTTATTGGTTGTAGCGGACATGTTAGCCCAGCACCAGTTACGGCTAAAAGTCGTCTCTTTTCATCGCATAATTACATAGTATTTGGACATCTGTGTTGCTGAATCTTTTGCAATTTTTTCAATTAATAATGGAGACGTCAAAGAAGAAAGATGTAGGTGGGAAGCGGTGTATTGCGGCTGCCTTTAGCAACTGAAACACAGCTTGTGTTTCTTTGTTTGTTGTGAAGCTTTAGCGAACATGTTTCTCCACCACATGTCAATCAGCAAGTTTTTGGATGAGAAAATTGCGATATTAAGTCGGCTCTTACCGGAGACGTGTGCGGTGTTAGCGTCCTCCTGCAGCAGCTGTCAAAAAGGCAGCTGTGATCTTGGCTCCTCCATTGGCTTCTCTCTGAGTCACCGCAGCCCTCCGACTTTCAGGTATGACTTTATAATCTCACTAAAACACTATTAACACAATAAGCCGATAAGGGATTTTCCAGAATTACCCTAGTAAATGTGTCTAAAAACATCTAAATTGCTCCCACGGCCGTCGCCTTTTTTTAGTGCTTCACTCCAACTTTTTTCATCCACGAATCTTTCATTGACGCTCAAATTAACACCCTTCCGACTTTAAGGTACTATTTAACTCACTAAAACACTAGCAACACAATAGCAGATGAGGGATTTCCAAGAATTATCCTAGTAAATGTGTCTAAAAACATCTAAATCGCTTTCACTGCCCTCGCCATTTTTATTTTATCCATTTATTTTTTTCTATGTCTCCACTCTGAATTTCCTCATCCACGAATCTTTCATCCTCGCTCAAATTAATGGGGAAATCATCGCTTTCTCGGTCTGAATCGCTCTAGCTGTTGGTGGCCATGATTGTAAACAATGTTCAAATGTGAGGAGCCCTACAACCCGTGACGTCACGCGCACATCGTCTGCTACTTCCTGCACAGGCAAGGCTTTTTTATTAGCGACCAAAAGTTGCGAACTTCATCATCGATGTTCTCTACTAAATCCTTTCAGCAAAAATATGGCAATATGGCGAAATGATGAAGTATGACACATAGAATGGAGCTGCTATCCCCGTTTAAATATCAGTAGGCCTTTAACATCCTTCTTCAATAACAAGACGTCTTCTACAGTTTGCCACATATAATATGCGGATCAGTCCTAATCTGCTACAGTACCTTCACATCCACCTGCTCTCAGGTGGTAAACCAGATTACTACAGCAAGGGTGTCAAAGTGAACAGCAGCTAATCCCGGATTAAACCTGGAATTACACCTCTTGCAAGCGTGCGGCCTCTTTGTGACACTCAGTCAGGCGGCACATTATTCGACCGGGCTCTCCGGGGTCGGATTAGTCCGCACTTGACATTTGGAAAGTGAGCGGGACTGTTGACGTAAATTGACATAGTCAAACGTCAGTTTAGCAGACACTTCACAAAAACTGTGTACATTTGGATAGCAATTATGCTTTTCAATGAAGCCAGTAAGACGTTCTGCGTTTTCTGTTCTTGCTCAGATCCACTGTAAATGTGTTCGATACATCTTGGTTCTGTCCACTTTGTCTGTAATT
The DNA here is from genome assembly GCF_033978795.1 of Nerophis ophidion. Taxonomy (NCBI): domain Eukaryota; kingdom Metazoa; phylum Chordata; class Actinopteri; order Syngnathiformes; family Syngnathidae; genus Nerophis; species Nerophis ophidion. Next base: position 1,664,552 of record NC_084630.1, on the reverse strand, counting down.
CTTCAATCAATCAAAATGTATTCGTCAATCAGAGGTATCTCAAAGGCCTTCACAAACTCGCGACCACATCTGCTGTTATTAGACTTAGACTTAAAGGCCTACTGAAATGAGATGTTCTTCTTCAAACGGGGATAGCAGCTCCATTCTATGTGTCATACTTCATCATTTCCCCATATTGCCATATTTTTGCTGAAAGGATTTAGTAGAGAACATCGAAGATAAAGTCCGCAACTTTTGGTCGCTAATAAAAAAGCCTTGCCTGTACCGGAAGTAGCAGACGATGTGCGCGTGACGTCACGGGTTGTAGGGCTCCTCACATCTGAACATTGTTTATAATCATAGCCTCCAGCAGCAAGAGCTATTTGGACCAAGAAAGCGACAAATTCCCCTTTAATTTGAGCGAGGATGAAAGATTCGTGGATGAGGAAAGTTAGAGTGAAGCGCAACAAAAAAAAAGTAAAGGCGATTGCTCCAGGCGGCGGCAGTGGGACCGTTTCAGATGTAATTAGACACATTTACTAGGATAATTCTGGAAGATCTCTTATCTGCTTATTGTTTTAATAGTGTTTTAGTGAGATTATAAAGTCATACCTGAAAGTCGGAGGGCTGCGGTGAACGCCAGTGTCTCTCATAGAAGCCAATGGAGGAGCCAAGATCAAAGCTGCATTTTTGAGTTGCAGGATGAGGTCGCTTAATCCACTGAAGTCTCCGGTAAGAGCCGACTTAACATCACAATTTTCCCATCCAAAAACTTGCTGGTTGACATAGAGAAACATGTTCGCTTGACCGCTCTGTGTTAAAGCTTCACAACAAACAAAGAAACACTGGCTGTGTTTCGGTGCTAAAGGCAGCTGCAATCCACCGCTTTCCACCAACAGCATTCTTCTTTGACGTCTCCATTATTAATTGAACAAATTGCAAAAGATTCAGCAACACAGATGTTCAAATTACTGTGTAATTATGTGATGAAAAGAGACGACTTTTAGCCGTGTGTGGTGCTGGGCTAATATGTCCGCTACAACCCGAGACGTCACAAACACGCGTCATCATTCCGCGACGTTTTCAACAGGATACTTCGCGGGAAATTTAAAATTGCAATTTAGTAAACTAAAGCGGGCGTATTGTCATGTGTTGCAATGTTAATATTTCATCATTGATATATAAACTATCAGACTGCGTGGTGGCTAGTAGTGGCTTTCAGTAGGCCTTTAAACAAACTTTATTGATCCACAAGGGAAATTGTTCCCCACAGTATCTCAGTTACTAAGGATGGAAAGGATAAGGATGGAAGGGATCGTGCACAAAAAGAGGGCAAAATTCATGTTATAGTCATGTTGTATTCATATTATCTTCATGTCAGAATATGTTCCTTCCAGTGCTATTGTTTTTTGCTTAGAGTTTTTAATCCAATCAGAATCAAACTATTTTATGTTGCCATGCTGTACCAAATCTGCCCGGGGGCCTTCAGAATCAACAATGCGGGCGTCCGTGTACTGTCAGTGAACAGCCACATACAGTTGATAGATAATTGCCATAGCATATCACATCCATCCATCCATCCATCCATCCATCATCTTCCGCTTATCCGAGGTCGGGTCGCGGGGGCAACAGCCTAAGCAGGGAAACCCAGACTTCCCTCTCCCCAGTAGTTCTCAAATGGGGGTACTTGAAGGTATGCCAAGGGGTACCTGAGATTTATTTTTCAGATATTCTAAAAATAGCAACAATTCAAAGATCCTTTATAAATATACTTATTGAATAATACTTCAACAAATTATGTGAAAAGAAATACAACAATGCAATTTTCAGTGTTGGATTTTTTTGTGGACATGTTCCATAAATATTGATGTTAAATATTTATTTTTTTGTGAAGAAATGTTTAGAAGTAAGTTGATGAATCCAGATGGATCTCTATTACAATCCCCAAAGAGGACACTTTAAGTTGATGATTACTTCTATGTGGAGAAATCTTGGTTTATAATCGAATCACTTGTTTATTTTTCAACAAGTTTTTCATTATTTTTATATCTTTTTTCCAAATAGTTGAAGAAAGACCACTACAAATGAGCAATATTTTGCACTGTTATGCAATTTATCCATCCATCCATCCATTTTCTACCGCTTATTCCCTTTTGGGGTCGCGGCAGGGGGGCTGGCGCCTATCTCAGGGTACACCCTGGACAAGTTGCCACCTCATCGCAGGGCCAACACAGATAGACAGACAACATTCACACTCATATTCAGTACAATTTAATAAATCCGAAACTGATGACATAGTGCTGTATTTTTTACTTCTTTATCTCTTTTTTTCAAGCAAAAATGCTTTGATCTGATTAGGGGGTACTTGAATTAAAAACAAATGTTCTCAGGGGGTACATCACTGAAAAAAGGTTGGCATATCAGATCAGTAAAGCCTTGGAGCTGGCCTTACGTTGCGACTGTTAGCGGATGAATTTGAGAACACATACAGTTGATAGACAGTTGCGATAGCCAATCAGATGACAAGTTGTCGACAGTAGCCTGACGTTAACGAGACTGTGATTAGACACTTGTCATTCCCAAGGAGTATCCATTCACAAGTTGCAATTTAGCAGGAAGGAGGAAGTGTTCCACAATGGTTGCCACAAATTGTGAGTTTAGATATTGTAATTCTTTATTTTTTCACTTTTAATGTTTTTTTTTGCAGGTTTAATTTTGACAGTACCACATAAGATATGTTTTAATTGCCGATGCACTTTTAGTGATTTTTAAATGCGCCAAAAAATAACCCGTTTTGTACACTGTTGATATGGTTCAATGCTCAGTAGTGCGTAAATGTTTCTGTGTAGTGTTTATCCAGCAATGGTCATGTGGTGACATAAAAAATGGTATTTAGAGAGGTAATCATTGAAGTCGGACATCACCAAAGGCCTAGGTGGGAAACACCCGACCCGCCACTGAGTTTTACTGAGATTCAGGGATCCTCTGTTTTTGTCAAACCATTTCAATAACCCGTTTTCTACAATGTTGATGTGCTTCGATGCCCAGTAGTGTGTAAATATGTTTTTGTATAGTATATATCCAGCAATGGTCATGTGGTGACATAAATGATGGTATTTGGAGAGGTAATCATTGAAGTCGGACATCACCAAAGGCCTAGGTGGGAAACAGCCGACCCGCCACTGAGTTTTACTGAGATTCAGGGAACGTCTGTTTTTGTCAAACCATTTCAATAACCCGTTTTATATACTGTTGATGTGTTTCGATGCCCAGTAGTGTGTAAATATGTTTTTGTATAGTATTTATCCAGCAATGGTGGTGATGGGACATAAATGATGGTATTTAGAGAGGTAATCATTGAAGTCGGACATCACCAAAGGCCTAGGTGGGAAACGCCCGAACTGCCTCTGAGATTCCAGGATCGTCTGTTTTTGTCAAACCATTTCAATAACCCGTTTTGTACACTGTTGATGTGATTCGATGCCCAGTTGTGCGTAAATGTGTTCCTGTATAGTATTTATCAAGCAATGGTCATGTGGTTTAATTGATTGATTGATTGATTGATTGATACTTTTATTAGTAGATTGCACAGTTCAGTACATATTCCGTACAATTGACCACTAAATGGTAACACCCCAATAAGTTTTTCAACTTGTTTAAGTCGGGGTCCACGTTAATCAATTCATGGTAGACATGGTGACATAAAAGATGGTATTTTGAGAGGGACATCACAGAAGGCCTAGGTGGGAAACGCCACTGAGTTTTACTGAGATTCAAGGAACGTCTGTTTTTGTCAAACCATTCCAATAACCCCTTTTGTACACTGTTGATGTGTTTGATGGACACTAGTGTGTAAATATCCATCCATCCATCCATTTCCTACCGCTTGTCCCGTTTGGGATCGCGGAGGTGCTGGAGCCTATCTCAGCTGCAATCTGGCGGAAATCGGGGTACACCAATGTGTTTCTGTATAGTGTTTATCCAGAAATGGTGATGTTGGGACATAAATAATGGTATTTGGAGAGGTAGTCATTGAAGTCGGACATCACCAAAGGCCTAGGTGGGAAACGCCCAGCCCGCCAGTCAGTTTTACTGAGATTCAAGGAACGTCTGTTTTTTGTCAAACCATTTCAATAACCCATTTTGTGTACTGTTGATGTGTTTCGATGCCCAGTAGTGCGTAAATATGTTTTTGTATAGTATTTATCCAGCAATGGTGATGTGGTGACATAAATGATGGTATTTTGAGAGGTAATCATTGAAGTCGGACATCACCAAAGGCCTAGGTGGGAAACGCCCGAACTGCCTCTGAGATTCCAGGATCGTCTGTTTTTGTCAAACCATTTCAATAACCCGTTTTCTACAATGTTGATGTGCTTCGATGCTCAGTAGTGCGTAAATGTGTTCCTGTATAGTATTTATCAAGCAATGGTCATGTGGTTTGATTGATTGATTGATTGATTGATCCTTTTATTAGTAGATTGCACAGTACAGTACATATTCCGTACAATTGACCACTAAATGGTAACACCCCAATAAGTTTTTCAACTTGTTTAAGTCGGGGTCCACGTTAATCAATTCATGGTGACATAAAAGATGGTATTTTGAGAGGGACATCACAGAAGGCCTAGGTGGGAAACGCCACTGAGTTTTACTGAGATTCAAGGAACGTCTGTTTTTGTCAAACCATTCCAATAACCCGTTTTATACACTGTTGATGTGTTTGATGGACAGTAGTGTGTAAATATCCCATTTGGGATCGCGGAGGTGCTGGAGCCTATCTCAGCTGCAATCTGGCGGAAGTCGGGGTACACCAATGTGTTTCTGTATAGTATTTCTCCAGAAATGGTGATGTTGGGACATAAAAAATGGTATTTGGAGAGGTAATCATTGAAGTCGGACATCACCAAAGGCCTAGGTGGGAAACGCCCGACCCGCCACTTAGATTCCAGGATCGTCTGTTTTTGTCAAACCATTTCAATAACCCATTTTATATACTGTTGATGTGTTTCGATGCCCAGTAGTGTGTAAATATGTTTTTGTATAGTATTTATCCAGCAATGGTCATGTGGTGACATAAATGATGGTATTTAGAGAGGTAATCATTGAAGTCGGACATCACCAAAGGCCTAGGTGGGAAACGCCCGGCCCGCCACTGAGATTCCAGGATCGTCTGTTTTTGTCAAACCATTTCAATAACCCGTTTTGTACACTGTTGATGTGATTCGATGCCCAGTAGTGCGTAAATGTGTTCCTGTATAGTATTTATCAAGCAATGGTCATGTGGTTTGATTGATTGATTGATTGATACTTTTATTAGTAGATTGCACAGTTCAGTACATATTCCGTACAATTGACCACTAAATGGTAACACCCCAATAAGTTTTTCAACTTGTTTAAGTCGGGGTCCACGTTAATCAATTCATGGTGACATAAAAGATGGTATTTTGAGAGGGACATCACAGAAGGCCTAGGTGGGAAACGCCACTGAGTTTTACTGAGATTCAAGGAACGTCTGTTTTTGTCAAACCATTCCAATAACCCCTTTTGTACACTGTTGATGTGTTTGATGGACAGTAGTGTGTAAATATCCATCCATCCATCCATTTCCTACCGCTTGTCCCGTTTGGGATCGCGGAGGTGCTGGAGCCTATCTCAGCTGCAATCTGGCGGAAGTCGGGGTACACCAATGTGTTTCTGTATAGTATTTATCCAGAAATGGTGATGTTGGGACATAAATAATGGTATTTGGAGAGGTAATCATTGAAGTCGGACATCACCAAAGGCCTAGGTGGGAAACGCCCAGCCCGGCAGTCTGTTTTACTGAGATTCAAGGAACGTCTGTTTTTTGTCAAACCATTTCAATAACCCGTTTTGTGTACTGTTGATGTGTTTCGATGCCCAGTAGTGTGTAAATATGTTTCTGTATAGTATTTATCCAGAAATTGGGATGTTGGGACATAAATGATGGTATTTTGAGAGGTAATCATTGAAGTCGGACATCACCAAAGGCCTAGGTGGGAAACGCCCAGCCCGCCAGTCTGTTTTTGTCAAACCATGGCTTTAATTTGTACATTTCTTCTGTTATTATTTGTATTAAGTTCTGTGTGGTCTCTCCTGAACATAATTCTGTCGTGTCTGCAAAAAGAACTAAATGTAAGTCCTTGGTAACTCTACAATTGTCGTTTTGCATGGAGATTGAACCATTTTGGTCCTGGTATTGATCCCGAGGGCACTATGCCAGGTTTAGTTGGAAAAGTTTAAAACCGTAAAAATCCCTCTTACCAAAAAAAAAGGTGTGCAGTTAGCGGGTTGATGCCTCTCGCTAATTAGGCGGGCCCAAAAGCCACGGCAGACGCGGGCAAACAAATGGAAATATCAAGCGCACCTCCGCCGTGTTGACAGCTGACAAGATAGTTAAGGGCCGTCTAATACGGCAATTAGAGCGTGGCACTATCTGCGCTGTGACAAGACGCCCCTCTAATCACCGACTTATTACGCCGAGCTAGCATCTCCTCTCATATCTGCAGCGTTAAGGAGCATTAAAGCAGCAAGAGAGCAGACAGAAGAAGGAAAAGAGGCGGCCTTCTTTTCCATTCCATCTTGCATCCTTCCAGTCTGCACCAGGACCACGTTAAAGGCTTCACCAGCAAAGAAAGAAATTGATTACAAGCCGCTTAATAAGGAAGCCAGCGTGCACATGTGTCAGAAACATCTGTGTTTGCTTTAACGGAGGAGAGGAGGGAGACTGTGAGCGTAAACACGGCTCCTCACGGGTCTCCGTGCGACCGCCTTGGGCCTTCCATCGCGCTTGGCTCGGCTTCTAAACCCCCGGCCCGGCCCGGGTTCAGGGCCGAGCGCCGGGCCCGCGTCCCACCTCTCCCCCTCTCGCACATATTTGTCACATCAGGCTGCGAGAGGAAGCAGGGAGGTTGTGTTATCCGAGGCCAGGCCAGGAACGGCCAGTTAGTCGCCGTGTTAGCGTCCCGCCAGGGTTTCCTCGCTGGCTCGCAACCGGCACAACAGGACAGGAGGCGGGACTGTGTGCAAGGTTTTGGGCCTTTTCAGGACTCTAATACACAACAGTATGGGTTGCTTGACTATTCTTTATAAAAAAAAAATAACTTAATCCATACTAGTCAAGGCGTTGAGGGGTTCCGGTTTAGTGGCCACGGGATTAGGTCTTTGCTTTTTGCAGATGATGTGGTCCTGATGGCTTCATCTGACCGGATCTTCAGCTCTTGCTGGATGGGTTCGCAGCCGAGTGTGAAGCGACCAGAATGAGAATCAGCACCTCCAAGTCCGATTCCATGGTTCTCTCCCGGAAAAGGGTGGAGTGCCATCTCCGGGTTGGGGAGGAGACCCTGCCCCAAGTGGAGGAGTTAAAGTACCTAGGAGTCTTGTTCACGAGTGAGGGAAGAGTGGATGGTGAGATCGACAGGCGGATCGGTGCGGCGTCTTCAGTAATGCGGACGCTGTACCGATTCGTTGAGGTGAAGAAGGAGCTGAGCCGGAAGGCAAAGCTCTCAATTTATCAGTCGATCTACGCTCCCATCCTCATCTATGGTCATGAACTTTGGGTTTTGACGGAAACGACAAGATCACGGGTACAAGCGGCCCAAATGAGTTTCCTCTGCCGGGTGGCGGGTCTCTCCCTTAGGGTGAGAAGCTCTGCCATCCGGGAGGAACTCAAAGTAAAGCCGCTGCTCCTCCACATGGAGAGGAGCCAGATGAGGTGGTTCGGGCATCTGGTCAGGATGCCACCCGAACGCCTCCCTAGGGAGGTGTTTAGGGCACGTCCTACCGGTAGGAGGCCAGAGGGAAGACCCAGGACACGTTGGGAAGACTATGTCTCCCGGCTGGCCTGGGAACGCCTCGGAATCCCCGGGAAGAGCTAGACGAAGTGGCTGGGGAGAGGGAAGTCTGGGCTTCCCTGCTTAGGCTGCTGCCCCCGCGACCCGACCTCGGATAAGTGGAAGATGATGGATGGATACTAGTGTTGTAACGATACCAATATTTTGGTACCGGTACTTTTCTAAAAAATGGGGACCACAAAAAATGGAATTATTGGCTTTATCTTAGGGTATATTAAACATGAATTTATTTTTGCAATTAAGTCCTTAAATAAAATAGTGAACACACAGTGGGGCAAAAAAGTTTTTAGTCAGTCACTGATATGTGCAAGTTCTCCCACTTAAAATGATGACAAAGGTCAAGCATTCAAAGCTCTCACTGATGGAAGGAGGTTTTGGCTCCAAATCTCAGGATACATGGCCCCATTCATTCTTTCCTTAACACGGATCAATCGTCCTGTCCCCTTAGCAGAAAAACAGCCTCAAAGCATGATGTTTCCACCCCCATGCTTCACAGTAGGTATGGTGTTCTTGGGATGCAACTCAGTATTCTTCTTCCTCCAAACACCACCAGTTGAGTTTATACCAAAATGGATACACGGATGATACAGCAGAGGATTGGGAGAATGTCATGTGGTCAGATGAAACCAAAATAGAACTTTTTGGTATAAACTCAACTCGTCGTGTTTGGAGAAAGAAGAATACTGAGTTGCATCCCAAGAACACCATACCTACTTTAAATTTCGCGAAGAGTATCTTGTTGAGAACGTCGCGGTATGATGATGCGTGCGCATGACGTCTCGGATTGTAGCGGACATTTTTTTCCCAGCCCGATCCAAGCTATAAGTAGTCTACTTTGATCGCATAATTACACAGTATTCTGGACATCTGTTTTGCTGAATCTTTTGCAATTTGTTCCATTAATAATGGAGACGTCAAAGAAGAAAGATGTAGGTGGGAAGCGGTGTATTGCAGCCGCCTTTAGCAACACAAACACAGCCGGTGTTTCCTAGTTTACATTCCCGAAATTGAAACTTTACTATGGAACAGAGCAGTCAAGCGAACATGGTTCCCTACCACATGTCAACCGGCAGGTTTCAGTAAGAAAATTGTGGTAATAAGTCGGCTCTTACCGTAGACATGAGTGGAGCTTGCATCCTCCTGCAGCTGTGGACTCTCTTACCTCCTCCCACCGGAGACACTGGCGGTCACCACACCTGTGGCCACACCCCTCCGGCTTTCAGGTACCATATAATCTCACTAAAACACTAGTAACACAATAAGCAGATAAAGGATTTTCCAGAATTATCCTAGTAAATGTGTCTGATAACATCTGAATCGCTCTCACTGCCCTCGCCTTTTTTTTTTCTTTCTAGTCCAGGGGTCGGGAACCTTTTTGGCTGAATGAGTATTTCCATGAAAGCCGTAACATTTTATTTATTTTTAACACGGAATACAACTATATACATGCATTTTTTAAGAAAGACCAACATTTTCAAAGTATTCTTTTTAATAACATTGTTATTCTGAGGCTAACCAAAAATAAATAAAATACTTCTTACCATTAATGTGACTTCTTGAACAGGTGCGGTAGAAACCGGATGGATGGATGAAAATGCATGAGAATGTTTTATATTTTGAACGTTATTTTTGACACGGTGATTACCAGCGGAAGTATTCATTACTTATCGTGTTAAGCAACGTCGGCTAAGATTTATCATCAAAGGAGCCACATCTGGCTCTAGAGCTGGGGTCTCATTCTCAAATACAGACTGGGACAAAATGTAAAACTGAACAAAGCCGCGGGCCAAGGTTGAACAAATTAACCTTTTAGGTGGTAGCGTGTATTGTAGTGTACCGAAAGAGTTAGTGCTGCAAGGGATTCTGGGTATTTGTCCTGTTGTGTTACGGTACGCATGTTCACCCGAAATGTGTTTGTCATTCTTGTTTGGTGTGTGTTCACAGTGTGGCACATATTTGTAACAGTGTTAAAGTTGTTTATACGGCCACCCTCAAGTGTCACCTGTATGGCTGTTGACCAAGTATGCATGCATTCACTTATGAATGTGTATAAGCCGCTTACATTATGAAGCTGTTCGTATGGAGGGTAAGCGGACGTGACGACATGTTTTAGAGAATGTTAAAGGCCGTGCCTTAAATTCTCCCCAATATTGTTGTCCGGGCGGAAATCGGGAGATATTCGGGAGAATGGTTGCCCAGGGAGATTTTCGGGAGGGGCACTGAACTTCGGAAGTCTCCCGGGAAAATCGGGAGGGTTGGCAAGTATGAATATTAGCGGTGAATGCGCAGCCACTTTTTAATACCGGCGGGCCAGCTCTAATGTTTATTTGATATTGCCTCAAGGGCCAAATGAAATTACATGGGCCAGAGTTTGACACCCATGCTCTAGAGCCATAGGTTCCCTAACCCTGTTCTAGTCCTTCACTCTCAATTTCCTCATCCACAAATCTTTCATCCTCACTCAAATTAATGGGGAAATCGTCGCTTTCTCAGTCCGAATCGCTCTAGCTGCTGGTGTCCATGATTGTAAAGAATGTTCAGATGTGAGGAGCTCCACAACCCGTGACGTCACGCGCACATCGTCTGCTACTTCCGCTACAGGCGAGGCTTTTTTATTAGCGACCAAAAGTTGCGAACTTTATAGTGGATGTTCTCTACTAAATCCTTTCAGCAAAAATATGGGGAAATGATGAAGTATGACACATAGAATGGACCTGCTATCCCCCTTTAAATAAGAACATCTCATTTCAGTAGGCCTTTAAAGATTATTCAGGAATGTCCGGCGGGTCAGATTGAAAAACTTACCGGTCCCTGTTTTTTTCCCCAAGTCTGAGCTAAACAGTCCAGTTGCGATCGACGCAATGCCCTAAGAATTGCGGCAGTACAGTAGGAGTTGCTGTCGGATGACACGGATAACGTTTCTGGATGTCGTCAGCAGGCTTGCTGTCCCTCGCCACTTTATGTGATTTATCTGAGCGGAAATATTGGCATGTACTGTAAAGTAGTCGGGTCCCGGGCTCAGGCGACGGTCACGCAGCTGCAGATTACATGTCGGCCAACAACTTGACTCCGTTCGGATCCTTCTCAGGCCCTTGTGTGACTGGAGTGCGGGTCTTTAGCTGCAGGCTCCATGTTTCATGGCTGTTGTGTTTGGCCGGCAGTCTATCCGGGGCCCGCTCGTAAACACTGGCCGGCGAAAGGGTGCTGCACGGGACGCAGGACGCAGGAGCATTAAGACCAGACGCTCCCAGGCTGGACTCTTGGCCCAAGAACCGACGGCGACACATGGGCAGGATATTGTAGACGTCAGCAAACACAATGAAAGCACACAAGCCGGGCTGATCTTTGACTAAAAGCATCCTGTTCAGCTGCGTTACTTCGCTGACATTTTTCAATGTCCTACACTGCAAAAACTCAAATCTTAGTAAGATTAAATATCTCAAATATGGGGGATAGTTGCTTATTTTCTATCTGATAAGATCATTATTATCACTAAGCAGATTTTATGTTAGAATGTTTTACTTGTTTTAGTGCACGGGTGTCAAACTCTGGCCCGCGGGCCAAATTTGGCCCTCCGTGTAATTTAATTTGGCCCTTGAGGCAATATCAAATTAACATTAGAGCTGGCCCTCCAGTGTTATAACACCGCATTCACCGCTAATACTCATACTTACCAACCCTCCCGATTTTCCCAGGAGACTCCCGAATTTCAGTGCCCTTGCCGAAAATCACCCGGGGCAACCATTCTCCCCAATTTCTCTCGATTTCCACCCAAACAACATCATTGGGGATGTACTGCATTCAACGTCCTCTACAACCTGTCATCACGTCCCTTTTTCTCCATACAAACATTGTGCCGGCCCAGTCACACACTATATGCGGACTTTACACACAAACAAGTGAATGCAATGCATACTTAGTCAACCGCCATACAAGTCACACTGAGGGTGGCCTTATAAACTACTTTAACACTGTTACAAATAAGCGCCACACTGTGAACCCACAGCAAACAAGAATGACAACCACATTTAGGGAGAACATCCGCACCGTAACAGACCAAATACCCTAAATCCCTTGCAGCACTAACTCTTCCAGGATGCTACAATATACACCCCCCGCTACCACCAAACCCCGCCAAGTTAATGTTGATATTTATATCAGAAAGCTGCAAATAGGAAAGAGACATTCAATTTTTTAATTTAAATTGTATTTAATATACCATTGATATTTTTAAATTATTATAATTATTATTATTATTTGAAACTCCATTTTGCATGTCACTATAAAGTTATATAAGCCTTGCTTGTTTAATATTCAATGCAAAACTTGTTTGGGTCCCAATTAAAAGGTTCATTTGTTCAACCTTGGCCCGCGGATTTGTTCACTTTAAAATTTGGGCCCACTCTGTATTTGAGTTTGACAGCCCTGTTTTAAGGGTTTTGGTCCTAAATCAGGGGTCTCAAACATGAGGACCAATTGCAGCTGTCACGCCAAATTTATTCTCTGTACAACCCCCTCCCCCCTCATTTTTTTCATGTTTTCTCCTCTTTTAAACCGTTCAATTAAGTGTTTTTTTTTCATCATTTATTCTCTACAAAACACCTTACGTAAAAGGAAAAAAAATGTAAGATTGAATGACAGACAGAAATACCCTTTTTTTTTTTAATATATATAGATTTATTTATTAAAGGTCAATTGAGCAAATTGGCTATTTCTGGCAATTTGTTTAAGTGTGTATCAAACTGGTAGCCCTCTGCATTAATTAGTACCCAAGAAGTAGCTCTTGCTTTCAAAAAGCTTGGTGACCCCTGTTCTATTGGCAGATAATTTAGTTCAGGTAAAATACCTCTCTTTTGTATTTTTTTTTTCTTGTTTTTAAACACTGACTTTTTGCAGTGTTGCTGCCCTTTCGTCTTTCCTTCTGCACAACACAAAGCCGCACAGCTGCCCGCTATTGTATCGGACCTTTTACCCGTCCATGTTCGACAAGTCGCGTTGATAAATAAAAATAAAAAACCCCGTGCACACGTGTGCTCAGGGTCGCCGTGCAACACCCGGGAGTGTCTGGTCCTCTCTTCCCCGGCCGCAGCCTATTATCTCATCTGTGAGTTTAGCTGCCAATTTCCTGACACAAATGTGCGGCCAATGTGTGTCGGCGGTGGCGGCGGCGTCTTTGCGTGTCGTACCGGGTGGAGGGAGAAAAATGTCCCTGGCTGGGATTGAGACATCAGGACCGCACAGTGTCCATATTGGAAGCAGGTGACGGAGAGCACAGAACATAGAGAGGCTTTGTAGTCCACTGCAGCCATAACATACAAGCTACACCAGGCTAACCCTCCTCATTGTTTGCTGGCGCCTTTTTACGCCAAAACGACATTTCCTGTTGTCACGAATCTTTGGCACAAGCCCCGGAAGAAAGCGTAACATGTTGCCGTTGATCACAAAGGTGTAGCGTTCTCTGGCAATAATTCGGTGCATTCCGTGTTTCTTTGAATTGCCGCCGGGGCGCTAATTAATTTAAAACCTCTTCTAACTCCTGCGCTTACCAAAGACATGCAGTAAAAGTAAGCATGCGCTAATTAATTTAAAACCTCTTCTAACTCCTGCGCTTACCAAAGACATGCAGTAAAAGTAAGCATGCGCTAATTAATTTAAAACCTCTTCTAACTCCTGCGCTTACCAAAGACATGCAGTAAAAGTAAGCATGCGCTAATTATTTTAAAGCCTCTTCTCACCAAGGCACTTACCAAAGGCATGCGGTAAAAGCAAGCATGCACTAATTAATTTAAAGCCTCTTCTCACTCCGGCACTTACCAAAGGCATGCGGTAAAAGTAAGCATGCGCTAAATATTTTAAAACCTCTTCTCACTAAGGCACTTATCAAAGGCATGCGGTAAAAGTAAGCATGCGCTAATTAATTTAAAGCCTCTTCTCACTCCTGCGCTTACCAAAGGCACGCGGTAAAAGTAAGCATGCGCTACTTATTTTAAAACCTCTTCTCACTACGACACTTACCAAAGGCACGCGGTAAAAGTAAGCATGTGCTAATTATTTTAAAACCTCTTCTCACTACGACACTTACCAAAGGCATGTGGTAAAGGTAAGCATGTGCTAATTATTTTAAAACCTCTTCTCACTACGACACTTACCAAAGGCATGTGGTAAAAGTAAGCATGTGCAAATTATTTTAAAACCTCTTCTCACTACGACACTTACCAAAGGCATGCGGTAAAAGTAAGCATGTGCTAATTATTTTAAAACCTCTTCTCACTACGACACTTACCAAAGGCATGTGGTAAAAGTAAGCATGTGCTAATTATTTTAAAACCTCTTCTCACTACGACACTTACCAAAGGCATGCGGTAAAAGTAAGCATGCGCTACTTATTTTAAAACCTCTTCTCACTACGACACTTACCAAAGGCATGCGGTAAAAGTAAGCATGCGCTACTTATTTTAAAACCTCTTCTCACTAAGGCACTTACCAAAGGCATGCGGTAAAAGTAAGCATGCGCTAATTATTTTAAAACCTCTTCTCACTAAGGCACTTACCAAAGGCATGCGGTAAAAGTAAGCATGCGCTAATTATTTTAAAACCTCTTCTCACTAAGGCACTTACCAAAGGCATGCAGTAAAAATTTGAGTGTGATGTAAGCTTGGACCTTAAATCCTACTGAATAGCTCTTAATCTTCTTCCCTTTATGCGATTTCAAATTACCGGTATTGAAATCGGCCTCGTCGCTTTTGAAAATATTCTGCGAAGCGAGTTTGACCCGGCAGTAATTCAAGGCAGGCGCATACTATATGCCATGCGGCAATTCAAGGAAATACGGTATTTTACTTTTTATTTAGATTTTTTGTGAGTGTGAATGTTGTTTGTCTATCTGTGTTGGTTCTGCGATGAGGTGACGACTTGTCCAGGGTGTACCCCGCCTTCCGCCCGAATGCAGCTAAGATAGGCTCAAGCATCCCCCGCAACCCCTTTAAGGGATAAGCAGTAGAAAATGGATGGATGGATGTTATAATGTTGGCAACACTTGATGTACCGTATTTCCTTGAATTGCCGCCAGGCATAAAGTATGCAAACTCGCTTCGCAAAATAATTAGCGCATGTTTAGTATTACCGCCTGGTCAAACTCGTGACGTCACGAGTGACACTTCCCCTGTCATCATTTTCAAAAAGGAGGAGGCTGATTTCAATACCAGTCATTTGAAATCGCATAAAGGGAAGAAGATTAAGAGCTATTCAGTAGGATTTATAGGTCCAAGCTTACATCACACTCAAATTTTTACTGCATACCTTTGGTAAGTGCCGGAGTGAGGAGGTTTTAAATTAATTAGCGCATGCTTACTTTTACCGCATGCCTTTGGTAAGCGCAGGAGTGAGAAGAGGTTTTGAATTAATTAGCGCATGCTTACTTTTACCGCATGCCTTTGGTAAGCGCAGGAGTGAGAAGAGGTTTTAAAATAATTAGCGCCCCGGCGCCAATTCAAGGAAATCCGGTAAGTGTCTATATTAGCTATATTAGCCTACTATCAAAAAGACTGTCGCAGGCTGACGCAAATCTTCGTTGACAGGAATGTTGTATTCATTTTTTTATTTTGCACATTTTCACCTATATTCTGTCCGAATGCAGCTGAGATAGACTCCAGCACCCCCTGTGACCCAAAAGGGACAAACGGTAGAAAATGAATGGATACGATGGATTCCATGAATGTCCAAAAAGTATATCCATCCATCCATTTTCTACCGCTTGTCCCTTTTGGTGTCGCGGGGGGGTGCTGGAGCCTATGTCAGCTGCATTCAGGCGGAAGGCGGTGTACACCCTGGACAAGTCGCCACCTCATCGCAGGGCCAACACAGATAGATAGACAACATTCACACACTAGGGACCATTTAGTGTTGCCAATCTACCTATCCCCAGGTGCATGTCTTTGGAGGTGGGAGGGGCCTATCCCCAGGTGCATGTCTTTGGAGGTGGGAGGGGCCTATCCCCAGGTGCATGTCTTTGGAGGTGGGAGGAAGCCGGAGTAGAACCCACGCAGTCACGGGGAGAACATGCAAACTCCACACAAAGATCTCGAGCCCGGGTTTGAACTCAGGACTTCTCAGGACCTTCGTATTGTGAGGCAGACGCACTAACCCCTGTTCTACCGTGCGGCCCTAAACTTGCAGTACGAAGGGTATTAATATGGTCCCATTCGTCTGGGTTTACCTGACACATGAACGGTGACAAATGTGGGGAGTGCACTATGTACATTAGCCAACAGATGGCAGTAGAGCAGTGTTGTCAAAGTCAAGGCCCGCAGAAATGAATGATCTACGGCCACTGAGAGCCTGTGGATGAGGCCAGTTAGGTGCTATCTGGTCTGGTTAGTGGATTAAGATCCTCTTGCAAGGTGAAGTGCGTAAATAAGACGGTAGTGGAGCCAGACACAGGTGTCCTCCTCCTGAAATAATTTCAACACCCACTATCATATATAACATCTGCAATAGCGGTACTAATCAAGAGACTATCATAGAAACCTAGCCTTCTACTAGCCAGATTAGGGTCATGGCTTGCAAGTTGTAATACAACTTAATTGGTTCTGTGACGGAGCTCTTGACTCAAAACAGTTGTATTTCAAATCCATGTCTCTCATTGAAGTTAATTTAAATACATTTTGTTGGTGCTTGACCTGCTAGACCAGGGCGGTCAAACTCAAATACAAAGTGGGCCAACATTTAAAAGTGAACAAAGCCGCGGGCCAAGGTTGAACAAATGAACCTTTTAATGAGGACCCAAACAAGTTTTGCATTGAATATTGAACAAGCGAGACTTATATAACTTTAGTGACATGCAAAATCCAGTTTCAAATAATACTAATAATTTAAAAATAGCAATGGCATATCAAATCAAATTTAAATAGAAATTGAATGCCTCTTTTCTATTTGCAGCCTTCTCAGGTAAATATCAGAATAAACTTTTCCCACAGGCTAATAATACATTTTTATATTGTAGCGTCCAGGAAGAGGTAGTGCTGCAAGGGGTTCTGTGTATTTGTTTTGCTGTGTTTATGTTGCGTTACAGTGCGGATGTTCTCCCGAAATGTGCCTGTCATTCTGGTTTAGTGTTGGTTCACAGTGTGGTGCATATTTGTAACAGTCTTAAAGTTGTTTATACGGCCACCCTCAGTGTGACCTGTATGGCTGTTGACCAAGTATGCATTGCATTAGCGTGTGTGTGTGTGTGTAAAAGCCACATATATCATGTGACTAGGCCGGCACGCTGTTTCTACGTAGGAAAAGCGGACGTGACGAAAGATTTTAGAGGACGCTTGAGGCAGTGCCTTGAAGGCACGCCCCCAATGTTGTTGTCCAGGTGGGAATCGGGAGAAATTTTGGAGAATGGTTGCCCCCTGGTGATTTTCGTGAGTCGCACTGAAATTTGGGAGTCTCCTTGGAAAATCGGGGGCATTAGCAAGTATGAGTATTAGCGGTGAATGCGGTGTTACAGCGACACCGCCGCTGTTTAATACCGGCGGGCCAGCTCTAACGTTAATTTGATATTGCCTCAAGGGCCAAATGAAAATACACGGGGGCCAGAGTTTGACACCCATGCTCTAGACCGCATGTGTCAAAGTCAAGTCATGAATGATCTATGGCCCCCGGAATGACATTTGATTAGTATTAGAGCCGCCTGCTGCTGTTTTGCACGCACCAATAAAGATAAAGATGGGGTCCCACAGTAAAGTTTTGCTCCCACTTTTTTGTAATCCTTTTAAAGTTTAAAGTTAAAGTCCCAACTACAGCCACACACACACTAAGTGTGGTGAAATTATCCTCTGCATTTGACCCATTCCCTTGTTCACCCCCCTGGGAGGTGAGGGGAGCAGTGAGCAGCAGCGGTGGCCGCACCCAGCAATAATTGTTGGTGATTTAACCCCCAATTGCAACTCTTAGTGCTGAGTGCCAAGCAGGGAGGTAATGGCTCCCATTTTTATAGTCTTTGGTATGACTCGGCCAGGGTTTGAACTCACAACCTTCCAGTCTCGGGGAGGACACTCTAGCCACAAGGCCACTGAGCATTTTGAAAAAAAAAACATGATAAATATATGTTTTATCCTGTTCTGGTCGGACGGTTTTTGGCGGGACACATTTCCGGTGTTGTTGTTTCCGGATGAGGAGATGCTGCACCATTATTGATTGAAGTAATTTCTGGATGTCATTAAAACTGTTAGCTCCATTTTATTGACACTTTTTCCACTCCTGTCCTTGCACGCTACACGCTACAACAAAGATGACGGGGAGAAGGCGAGCCACGTATATAAGACCGCACACAAAACGTCGTATACTGAAGCGACTGTCAGAAAGCGACTTGAAGATGATCTGTAAAACATCATCTATGCAACATTTTGAGCATAGAAACCATCCCATCCATTTTCTACCGCTTATTCCCTTTGGGATCGCGGGGGCGCTGGTGCCTATCTCAGCTACAATCGGCTGGAAGGCGGGTACACCCTGGACAAGTCGCCACCACATCGCAGGACCATAGAACCACCAATACATATTATGTGGACCACAATTACATTTACAAAAAATAGTAGTAATATGCCTTATAATTTGGTGCACCTAATATATGAACATATAGACCATCGGCAGTGCGCCCTATAATCCGGTGCGGCCTATGGTCCCGATAATGTTAGATTTATTGTACAGATGCTAACTTGTTTGACCGCTCAAATGATTCTTACAACTTAACTAGAGATGTTCAATAATATCGGACT
The DNA here is from genome assembly GCF_033978795.1 of Nerophis ophidion. Lineage (NCBI taxonomy): Eukaryota > Metazoa > Chordata > Actinopteri > Syngnathiformes > Syngnathidae > Nerophis > Nerophis ophidion. The sequence goes on along the minus strand of NC_084630.1, from coordinate 1,645,933 downwards.
GCCCATAAATGCTGTAAAATGTAATATCAGAAATTACCGGTTTCAAAATTATCGGTATCGGTTACAAAAGTAAAATTCATGACTTTTTAACACGCCGCTGTGTACACGGACGTAGGGAGAAGTACAGATCACCAATAAACCTTGAAGGCACTGCCTTTGCATGCCGGCCCAATCCCA
>NC_084630.1:1610756-1640756 GCF_033978795.1 Nerophis ophidion | reverse complement strand
ATAATGTAATTGTGAGTTAATAATACTAACACGGACATTTAGCATATCTGCTAATGCTATCTTGATGACGTTACGGTAGCACATACAGCTATGCACGAAAACACTCCCGCAGACATCACACATGGGACAGAGTAGTAAATATGAATAGTTATAGTTATATTGCAAAACTTCAAAACGTGTTTGGAGTGATGAATGACGAGAAACAGCTGTGGACAGTTATACTTCCGGTTCAAGGCATGGAAAAGGAGGTACATTTTCGACACGCAGTACCTCGAGTGAGCAAACTCGTCCAAAAGATGGCGCAAACGATGACACACCTTTTCGATGTCTCTGTCGGTGCTAAATGAAAACTATTTGTTGAATACAAAACATTATAGCCATAAGCGAAGAACGCATAAATTAGCTGCATCATTTTGTAAGCCACAGGGTTCAAAGTGTGGGGAAAAAAAGTACAGTAAATAGAATGCCTGACCATGCAAACGCCGCTATTGTACTCTTTTTCTACTTGCAAGTAAATCGACAGCCTACGATAAGGGTGCAGTAATGCCCTCTAGACACTGGGGGCAGCAGGCAGATGCTTACCCCACACGTCGGCCATATTTCTGACATTTAACTCCGCGAAGGTTGCATCCTGAAATCTCTTTAAAATGCGACATTTGCGACGTCCCAGCAGCCTTGAATGCGGCAGCAGGAAGGAAGGAAGAACAAGTAGCAAGTGGGGAGTGAAGGAGGAATTGTGGTAGCCGTGAGAGAGAGCTCGGGGACATTTCTACGGCGGTTATTAGTTGGCTCACACACTCACGCACGCACACAAAGTAACGGTGCATACTTTTTTTTCTTGGATAAAACAACGGAAATACTGTATCCTTGCAAAAGAATAAAGTCACACATTCACAATGTGACTGTCATTGCTGAGCCTCCCCCAGTCAGACTAGTCATCGCACTGGTCTGCAGGCTAACACACACACACACACACACACACACACACACACACACACACACACACATTCCCGCTGGTACAAACATGCACGCCCACACACAACACACACAGAATTCCCCTTTTAATAGTCAGCTTGCAGCCAGCTGCTCCTTCCATGCAATCTCATCCATACAATAATAAATATGAAAACACCACAATTTACAGCATACAGCTTTTGTAAGAACTCAAAGATGTTGACCAATCACGTTAATAAAAAATAAATAGAAAAAGTATGTGTGAAAGTATAGGATACGAAAATTGTAAATATGAAATACATTAGAAAATTTGAATAATACAATTATATAATATATATTAAAAAACAGAGATCTGCATTTATTTTCTTTAAAACAGGGGTGTCAAACGTACGGCCGAGGGGAACAGGTTTAACCCGGCCCACGGCCTGCAAGATGAGTTTGCTAAGTATAAAAAATAGCTGCATTCGTTTAATGAAAAAAAAAAAACTGCTGTTCTAAATGTGTCCACTGGGTGTCGCAATAGCAATTCCAGTGTAACCCACATCAGACTGCTGAAAGATGACGCGTCGGCTGTCTTTAAGCGCCCTCTGGATTGGCTGCCGCTAATCCAATCAGCGTCGATTTTGGCTGTGACGACGCACAATATCTTTGTTTTTTTATTGTAAATTATCCACACAACGCATAAATTAATGAAAGAGTAAAATGCAAAGTCAACTTTGCCATCATATTTGTAGTTAGATTTCCGTGCAGCGCTCGCAGTTTGTTGAAGGCACGATGTGCACCCCGAACTCCATTGTAAAAATGTTTCTACATCTGTTGTTTGTTCTATTTCATTTTATGATTGAATCTACCAAGTTCACATTGGCTAATTTTGACACACCTGCTTTAAAATAAAGATGCAGTAATTGTGTGAAAGCTTTCTGTGCGAAATAAACAAAATTAAATAAAAAATGTAATTTAAAGTGACACAACTTAAGAATATTACAGATTTACGTAACAATACATCAGACATGCTAAAAAAGCGTGAAACGTAAAAAAGTATTTAATATACAAAACATATTTTCAAAAATGTTTTCCTTTAACCATATTAATGCTGTGAAGACAGAACCTGTGCAAATGTCCCACAATGTTGTGTTCTCTCAGCCACACTGCATTATGGCACGCTGCTGCCTGTCAACTCACTAAGAAGTAATCTAGGTGTAACATCGACCCAGAAGTAATGTACGTATAACATCGACCCAGAAGTAATCGAGGTGTAACATCAACCGAGAAGTTGTTTAGGTGTAACATCGACCGAGAAGTAATCTAGGTGTAACATTGACCGAGAAGTAATGTACGTGTAAGATCGACAGATAGGTAATCTAAGTGTAACATCGACCGAAAAGTAATATAAGTGTAACATCGACCTAGATGTAATCTACGTGTAACATCGACCGAGAAGTAATCTAGGTGTAACATTGACCGAGAAGTAATGTACTTGTAACATCGACCGAGAAGTAATCTAGGTGTAACATCGACCCAGAAGTAATGTACATTTAACATCGACAGATAAGTAATCTAAGTGTAACATCGACCGAAAAGTAATATAAGTGTAACATCGACCTAGATGTAATCTACGTGTAACATCGACCGAGAAGTAATCTAGGTGTAACATTGACCGAGAAGTAATGTACGTGTAAGATCGACAGATAGGTAATCTAAGTGTAACATCGACCGAAAAGTAATATAAGTGTAACATCGACCTAGATGTAATCTACGTAATCTAGGTGTAACATTGACCGAGAAGTAATGTACGTGTAAGATCGACAGATAGGTAATCTAAGTGTAACATCGACCGAAAAGTAATATAAGTGTAACATCGACCTAGATGTAATCTACGTGTAACATCGACCGAGAAGTAATCTAGGTGTAACATTGACCGAGAAGTAATGTACTTGTAACATCGACCGAGAAGTAATCTAGGTGTAACATCGACCCAGAAGTAATGTACATTTAACATCGACAGATAAGTAATCTAAGTGTAACATCGACCGAAAAGTAATATAAGTGTAACATCGACCTAGATGTAATCTACGTGTAACATCGACCGAGAAGTAATCTAGGTGTAACATTGACCGAGAAGTAATGTACGTGTAAGATCGACAGATAGGTAATCTAAGTGTAACATCGACCGAAAAGTAATATAAGTGTAACATCGACCTAGATGTAATCTACGTAATCTAGGTGTAACATTGACCGAGAAGTAATGTACGTGTAAGATCGACAGATAGGTAATCTAAGTGTAACATCAACCGAAAAGTAATATAAGTGTAACATCGACCTAGATGTAATCTACGTGTAACATCGACCGAGAAGTAATCTAGGTGTAACATTGACCGAGAAGTAATGTACTTGTAACATCGACCGAGAAGTAATCTAGGTGTAACATCGACCCAGAAGTAATGTACATTTAACATCGACAGATAAGTAATCTAAGTGTAACATCGACCGAAAAGTAATATAAGTGTAACATCGACCGAGAAGTAATCTAGGTGTAACATCGACCCAGAAGTAATGTACATTTAACATCGACAGATAAGTAATCTAAGTGTAACATCGACCGAAAAGTAATATAAGTGTAACATCGACCTAGATGTAATCTACGTGTAACATCGACCGAGAAGTAATCTAGGTGTAACATTGACCGAGAAGTAATGTACTTGTAACATCGACCGAGAAGTAATCTAGGTGTAACGTTGACCCAGAAGTAATGTAGGTGTAACATCAACAAACAAGTGATCTATGCGTAACATCAACGAATATTCCAGATTTACATGATAATACATCAGACATGTTAAACAAGTGTACAACAATGTAAAAAAAATGTTTATAATCTAAAACATATTCTCAAAATAGTTTCTTTATTTCCCTTTAGCCATATTAATGCTATGAACACAGAACCTGTGCTAGCGTCCCACAATGTTGTGTTCTCTCAGCCGCTGCCTGTCAAGTCACATGACCCAGCAACCCCGGGCAGAACGCCCGCCTAAAAATCCCATCCATTTTTTACCGCTTGTCCCTTTCGGGGTGGCGGGGGGGGGGGGTGCTGGAGCCTATCTCAGCTGCATTCAAGCACCAGATATTATTTCTGGGCATGACACAGGAGTTACGTTATGTTTAAGATGATTTACCTCCGCCGGCATTGCCAGGACACGCAGTCAGGTTTGCCGCGAGCTGGCTTCCATCTTCACAAGCATCCCAGCCTCCAGTCAGAAGAGACGCAAGGAAGCCATGGAGAAGTAGAAAGGAGGGAAGGAGGGGCGTCATGACCGCTGCTTGCCAGCGCCAAAGAAGTGTGACTCCCGAAGCCTTGTGTGTCCGCAACGTGTTTGTGTGTGTGTGAGCACAAGTCCATCAGGGTGTTTTCTCTCGTCTTTATCAGCTTGACAAAGTTCACAGATAGAGAGGCTGAAGTGGAGACGAGACGTTGACAGGTTGCACCCACATGACCTTAAAGACGACCCCTGTCACCCCGTCACGCACACACACATGCTGGACATGTCCTTCTTCTTCTGCTTGTCTTCATCACAGCAAAACCTGCTCTCAAGCTCTCCCACTTCTGCTTTTTCTAACTTCAAAAGTTCCAAAAAAGTTAAGTTAAAGGCCTACTGAAATGAGATGTTCTTATTTAAAGGGGGATAGCAGCTCCATTCTATGTGTCATACTTAATCATTTCACCATATTTTTGCTGAAAGGATTTAGTAGAGAACATCGACGATAAAGTTTGCAACATTTTTTTTTCTTAACAAAAAGTGACCTAGCTAGCTGTTACGAAACAAAACTTTGTTTCTTAACTTTCACAACAAGCTGTTTGCTAGCTATACAGCTAGCTGCATAGCTAGATAGCTGTTGTTTCTTGCTAGCCCATCCATCCATCCATTTTCTACCGCTTAGTCCCTTTCGGGGTCGCGGGGGGTGCTGGCGCCTATCTCAGCTACAATCGGGCGGAAGGCGGGGTACACCCTGGACAAGTCGCCACCTCATCGCAGGGCCAACACAGATAGACAACATTCACACTCACATTCTTGCTAGCCGTTAAACAAAAACAATTTTTGTTTTTAACTTTCCCAAAAAACGGTTTGCTACTTAAACAGCTACCTACATAGATAGATAGCTGTTGTTTCTAGCTAGCTAAGATACAAAACATTTTTTGTTAAGAAACAAAACATTTTCTTGTTTCTTATCTTTCCCAAAAAAAAACTGTTTGCTAGCTATGTACATAGCTATTGTTTCTAGCTAGCTGTTAAGTAACAAAACATTTTTTAGTTAAGAAACAAAACATTTTTTTTCTTAACTTTCCCAAAAAACTGTTTGCTCTCTACACAGCTACCTACATAGATAGATAGCTGTTGTTTCTAGCTAGCTAAGATACAAAACATTTTTTGTTAAGAAACAAAACATTTTCTTGTTTCTTATCTTTCCCAAAAAAAACTGTTTGCTAGCTATGTACATAGCTATTGTTTCTAGCTAGCTGTTAAGTAACAAAACATTTTTTAGTTAAGAAACAAAACATTTTTTTTCTTAACTTTCCCAAAAAACTGTTTGCTCTCTACACAGCTAGCTACGTAGATAGCTGTTGTTTCTAGCTCGCTGTTAAGAAACAAAACATTTTTTCGTTAAGAAACAAAACATTTGTTTGTTTCTTAACTTTCCCAACAAACTGTTTGCGAACTAAACAGCTAGCTACATAGCTAGATAGCTGTTGTTTCTAATTAGCTGTTAAGAAACAAAACAGTTATTTTGTTTCTTAACTTTCCCAGAAAGCTGTTTTTTAGCTAGCTAGGTAGCTAGCTAGCTCTTGTTTGTAGCTAGCTTTTTAAAAAAACAAAACATTTGTTTGTTTAACTTTCTCAACAAGTTATTTTGCTAGCTACCCAGCTCGGTCGGATCGGATGTCGTTCAAAACTGTTGAGAGGCTTTTAAGTCGGTCGGATCATGTCTAAACTTTGATATCGCCACTAAGAGTTCCCCATTATATAGAATAGAAAGTACTTTATTGATCCCTGGGGTAAATTCAGCACCGCAGTTCGCTCACAATAAACAAACACTTAGGTATATGTTTTACATCTAAATAATATAAATACAGTCTATCATACAGCATTATTTACATGTGAATAACACAGTCTATTATACAGCATTATTCACATGTGAATAATATAAATACTGTCTATTATACAGTATTATGCACATGTGAATAATAAAATTATAGTCTATTATACAGCATTGTTCACACATGAATAACATAAATACAGTCTATTATACAGCATTATTCACATGTGAATAATACAAATAGTCCATTTTACAGCATTATTCACATGTGAATAATACAAATAGTCTATTTTACAGCATTATTCACATGTGAATAATATAAATAGTCTATTATACAGCATTATTCACATGTAAATAATATAGTCATACAGCATTATTCACATGTGAATAATATAGTCTAATATACATCATTATTCACATGTAAATAATATAAATAGTCAAATATACATTATTCACATGTGAATAATATAAATACAGTCTATTATACAGCATTACTCACATGTGAATAATATCAATGCATACAAATTGCGGTGGGAAATGCTAAAAGTTGTAAGTTCCCTCCGCATGCTCCTATGTTCCTGAAACACAGCTTGCAGCTGTAATTTATTTAGTATTATTAATGTGTAAATCCCTTTCTTTGACAAAAACACTGCCTGTTTGTTTACAAAGCGCACACCGCCGGTTGCAGAAAGTCCTGCAGTCTCATGAACTATGAACATGTTTTTTTTTTTTAATTTCCACTTTTGATGGCGGTTGTGTGCCGTGCTGTCATTATAAAGCCATTGACTAATTGGACATATGTTAGCGGAACACCGCCGGGTCGTTAGCGATGACAAATTGCGCTTTTATTGCCGCCCTATCCTGAGAAATACATCCGAGGAGTCCTCTTCCTCACCCCCTCGCTGACTTTCTCCACCGGCATTCCTGCACTCTCCGTGTTTAACGTTTCACCGCATCCCCGACGCTAACGCCGGCCTAATGAATCTCGTGCCTGGCGCGGCGCTAAAATGGGCCCGTAAGTGTTAGCAGCTGCGATGCTGTCTCTCCCTCTCCCTCTCCCTCGCCTTGGCACTGGCATTGAGTAGGGAGGACGAGGAGGACGGGGAGGGAGGGGACACATGTGAGTGCAGCTGGAGGAGGAGGTGGTATGAAGGGATGAAGAGGAGGCAAAAAAAAAAACTGAAAAAAAGACCACAAGTCTCCGTGTTTCCAGCTGCTTTTCTCAGGGGCTCAGTTTCCTCCCCCTTTACCCACCCCTTGGTTTTTTCGCAAGGCCCTTCTGGTCCCAGGTTGCTTGACAAATACACACACACACACACACAGACACACACACGCACACACGCACTTGTATTTCTTACCTTCTTGAGACCTCCGAAAAAGGCCTACCTCTTTAGGACCAGCCTTTCTCGATACATAAAGATTTGTGTTTACATCATTAATAATATATACATACTATGCAAATACAAAAAAAGCTTGTTGTGTAAAATGAGTTGGACTTTCACAAGAAAAAGTTTGCAATTTCACAAGAAAAACTGACTTTTGGCAGTATTACAACAAAAGTCCTCATTTTACTCGATGCAAGTCAAAATTTTACGGGAAAAACTGAACCTTTGTGCAATATTGTGACACAAGTTGGAATTGTACTCAATAACATCGCAGTTTTGCAAGAAAAGCTTACAATATTGGCAATTTTATGAAAAGAGTCGTAATTTTACTCGACAAAAGTCACGATTTTATAAGAAAACTGAAAAATGTTGGCAATGTTATCATGACAATCGGAATTTCACTTGGCAAATCATGACAAAAGTCATAATTGTACTCCAAAAATGTCACTGTTTTACAAGAACAAGCAAAAGACTTGGCAATATTGTGAAACAAGTCAGAATTTTATCCGACAAAACTCACCATCCATCCATTTTCTACCGCTTATTCCCTTTCGGGGTCGCGGGGGGCGCTGGCGCCTATCTCAGCTACAATCGAGCGGAAGGCAGGGTACACCCTGGACAAGTCGCCACCTCATCGCAGGGCCAACACAGATAGACAGACAACATTCACACTCACATTCACACACTAGGGACCATTTAGTGTTGCAAATCAACCTATCCCCAGGTGCATGTCTTTGGAGGTGGGAGGAAGCCGGAGTACCCGGAGGGAACCCACGCATTCACGGGGAGAACATGCAAACTCCACACAGAAAGATCCCGAGCCTGGATTTGAACCCAGGACTGCAGGAACTTCGTATTGTGAGGCAGACGCACTAACCCCTCTGCCACCGTGAAGCCCACAACAAAACTCACCATTTCGCATTAAAAAGTAATCATTTTACATGAAGTAATAATTGTATGGAAAAAATATTGCAATATTACAGAGACAGAAATATGAGAAATGGTTCCAAATTGTGTAAGAAAAAAGTCAACACATTGTGAGTAAAAACTGCTTTTAGTTAATTTATTATAATTTTTATTTTATTTTATTTACTTCAATGTATTACAGTATGTCTCAATATACATATTTATTTATTTATTTTATTAATTTGGGCCAAAGGGGGCACATATCAATTTCTTACACACACTTGTTATTTCATATGGTGACCAGAGGAGAAAACACTTTTAAAAGCGACTCGCAGTCAATCAAAAAAAATCCCCCCTTTTTGGGACCACCCTCATTTAGATACATTTCACCACCAGGGGTGCAAATGAGAAATTCTGTATTAGATGCAATGCTTTTCTCTATTGGGACCATGATTTATGTCCTCACTTGTTCACACCTCCTCATATGGACGCTACTTTTCTTTGTTGATGTCTCAAGAAGGGTAGAAGTACAAGAACACACACACACACACACACACACACACATATACAGTGAGACGCCCACTCCCACCCTCCCCTTCCATGGCTCACTTTGGGCCATCTTTGTTTAGACAGGGCTCAGGAGTTCCAGAAAAGCTCTCTCAGATGTGCTGAAGTAAGGGAAAAACAAAACAAACTGACCCTCACTCATACACACACACACCCACACACACACACACACACTTAAAATGTACCAACAAGTACTTTGCACTCGCACATGTGACACGCACAATCGCATAAATGCACAATCTGACATGTTCAAGAGTTAAAAACATTTTTTTTACAGATTTATGCATTATTTTATAACTGTGTGTGTGTGTTCGTGTGTGTGTGCGCACGTCCGTGTCCCGATCCCCAGATCACAGCAGCGCGGCGGGCCCGGAGCATACCTCGACATGTGTTACCTCTTTGTAATATTGACTTTGTTATAGCTAGACGAGTGGGAGAGTCGGGCCAAGAAAGCGAGGGCCGTGCAGTTAGCGGGCCCCCCGAGTTCGCCTGAAAACAAATACCTGAACGAACTGTGAAAATAGAAAACACACACACACACACACACACACACCACAATGGCCCGCCGTTAGAAAACAAAATGGATTCAAATAAACGATAAAATTCGCACTCCCCCTGGCTGACCTTTTCCTGTTCACGCTCGGATTTAGCCGAAAAGGCCTGGAAGTTGGTCGTTGGATTTCTTCAGGGCGGATCAAAAACTTGCAATCGTGCGTCCAAAACCAAGATTATCCTCCAAAACGCTTAGTCTGGTTTTGCCGCATGACGTTCAATTTTCTGCGGAAACGCTAGGGGGCAGAGTTTCCCTCTTTAGTGTTGTAGTAGTGAACAATGGCGACTGAAGCAACATCTAGATCGTTGTTGGATCAACCAGTAATTTACGTGTAACATCTATCAAGAAGTAATCTATTTGTAACATTGACCGTGAAGTAATCTATTTGTAACATCGACCTAGGAGTAATCGACGTGTAAGATCGACCGAGACGTAATCGACGTGTAAAGTCAACCTAGAAGTAATCTATGTGTAACATTGACCTTGAAGTAATCTACTTGTAACATCGACCGAGAAGTAATATACGTGTAACATCGACCGAGAAGTAATATACGTGTAACATCGACCGAGAAGTAATATACGTGTAACATCGACCGAGAAGTAATATACGTGTAACATTGACCTCGAAGTAATCTATATGTAACATCGACATATAAGTAATATATGTGTAACATTGACATATAAGTAATCTGCGTGTAACATCAATGTGGAAGTAATCTATGCGATTGATTTACAAGTAATCTACGTGTAACATCGACCTAAAAGTGATCTGTGTAACATCGACCTAAAAGTCATCTAAATGTAACATCGACCTGGAAGTAATTTACGTGTAACATCGACCTAGAAGTAATTTACGTGTAACATCGACTTAGAAGTAATTTACGTGTAACATCGATCTAGAAGTAATATGCTTGTTACATCGACTGAGAAGTAATCTACTTGTAACACCTACCAAGAAGTAATCTACTTGTAACATCGACCTAGGAGTAATCGACGTGTAACGTCAATCTAGAAGTAATCCATGTGTAACATTGACCTTGAAGTAATCTACTTGTAACATCGACCGAGAAGTAATATACGTGTAACATTGACCTAGAAGTAATCTATATGTAGCATCGACATATAAGTAATCTGCGTGTAACATCAATGTGGAAGTAATCTATGTGATTGATTTACTACTAATCTACGTGTAACATCGACCTAAAAGTGATCTATGTGTAACATCGTCATTGAAGTCATCTAAATGTAACATCGACCTAGAAGTAATTTACGTGTAACATCGACCTAGAAGTAATTTACGTTTAACATCGATCTAGAAGTAATATACTTGTAACATCGACCAAGAAGTAATTTACGTGTAACATCGACCGTGAGGTAATCGACTTGTAACATCGACTTAGGAGTAATCGACATGTAAGATTGACCGAGACGTAATCGACGTGTAACGTCAACCTCTAAGTAATCCATGTGTAACATTGACCTTGAAGTAATCCACTTGTAACATTAACCTAAAATTAATCTATATGTAACATCAACATATAAGTAATCTGTGTGTAACATAAATGTGGAAGTAATCTATGCGATTGATTTACAAGTAATCTACATGTGACAATAACCTAAAACTGTTCTATGTGTAATATCGACATTGAAGTCATCTAAATGGAACATCAACCTAGAAGTAATTTACGTGTAACATCGACCTAGAATTAATTAACGTGTAACATCGATCTAGAAGTAATATACTTGTAACATCGACTAAGAAGTCATTTACGTGTAACATCGGCCAAGAAGTAATATACGTGTAACATTGACCCTGAAGCAATCTACGCGTAACATCGTCCTAGGAGTAATGTACGTGTAACATTGACCTCAGAAAAATACATGTAACATCCACATAGAAGTAATCTACGTGTAACATTGACCTAAAAGTGATCTATGTGTAACATCCACGTAGAAGTAATGTGTGTAACATTGCCCTGGAAATAATTGTGTAACATCGACCTAAAATTGATCTACGTGTAACATCCACAAAGAGGTAATCTAGGAGTAACATCGACCTAAAGTGATCTAAGTGTAACATCGACGTAGAAGTAATTTAAATGTAACATCGACCGAGAAGTAATTGACGTGTAACATCGACTGAGACACATTCTACGTGTAACATTGACCTAGAAGTAATGTACGTGTAACATCGACCGAGACACAATCTACGTGTAACATTGACCTAGACACAATCTACGTGTAACATTGAACTAGAAGTAGTGTACAGTACGTGTAACATTGAAATCGAAGTAATGTACAGTACGTGTAACATCGACCTAGAAGTAATCATCCCAAGGTGCTGATGAAGCAAAATGTAGCGGCTGTTGTGCTGCGAAGTCCGAGTCTCCTCACTCATCTTTGCACTGATGTATTATTGAGCTGATCACTGACGTACAACCACACACCTTTCAGGTAACATTCCAGCCAGGACAAGGGAACATGTGCGCCCAAAATAAATTGCGGGATTAATCTGTGTGATTAACAATGATTAACGCAACAATATTTCACGTGATTAATCACATGCGTTGACTTTGTCAGCAGTAGTTTGTACATGATATCAATCCCGTCAAAAATGTTTTATTTATTTTTTTCCACTTTGAAAAAAGCGAGCGCACTGCATGGCTTCCACCAGCAGGGGCGCCGTTGAGTCCGTCCCTGTGTAAATTGTCGCTACATCCACACTCGCTCCTATCTGGCATGGAAACAGGAGTCGGGAACAATCCGAGAGTTTACGCCGTATCCAAAAAAAGATCATCCTTGGTTCAATGTTCAATTCCCTCCACAGTCCGACCACAGCGGTGGCAACACGGCACATCTGCGGAAATCTAGCTTGTGCACACATGTTGTTTTTATTTGATTGCTTTGCAGAAATAAAAGATTGATTATCATCTCCACTCCTCCTGGTCCCGCGAGTGCGACTCCCATCTCATCCCTCTTTTTTCTTCTTCTCCGTATCCCTCCCTCCCTCCGCTGTGACTTTTGCTTACGCATTTGAATAATGAAGGCGAGTCATTTGAATATTCCCTCTGTACTTTAGGAGCAAAAAAAATGTTTTTTTTTATATATTTTTTTTTATACGCGATGCAGCGATATTAGCCATGCTAATTGGGCTCTTTGGACCTTCCCAATAAAAAGGCTAAATTAATTACTTATGTCGACAAAATGTCAGACACGTCGATCTAATAAGTACATCTGTTTGCAGCTGCTTTGTGGCTTCACTCGTGTGTGTCTGTCTGTGTGTGTGTGTGTGTGTGTGTGTGTGTGTGTGTGTGTGTCCACTGGCGTTGTGTAATGAATAAGACACCAACACAAAGCTTTGACGTCCTGTAATATTTATGCCCTCTTCGTGCTAATCAGCCACTTTGGGATAAACGCCAGTGTTTTTTTACACTCAAACAGACTTTGTTTATATCAGGGGTGTCAAACCTAAGGTCCGCGGGCCTGTGTTTGCTAAGTATAAAAATGAGCCGAAAATTTTAAACGAAAGAAACCGCAGTTTTAAATGTGTCCGCTAGATGGCGATTTTGCTTTGAGCACTCCTATTGCCTAACGTCTCTTTTTAAAACATACTTGCCAACCCTCCCGGATTTTCCAGGAGACTCCCGAAATTCAGCGCCTCTCCTGAAAACCAAATTATCTCCCAAAATTCAGACGGAGCTGGAGGCCACGCCCCCTCCAGCTCCATGCAGACCTGAGTGAGGACAGCCTGTTTTCACGTCCGTTTTCCCACGATATAAACAGCGTTATAACTGTAGAATGATCGTGGGCGAGTTCTTGGTTTCTTATGTGGGTTTATTGTTAGGCAGTTTCATTAATGTCCTCCCAGCGCGGTAACAACACACAACAACAGCAGTTATGTTTTCGTCTACCGTAAAGCAGTTCGTCTGTCGTAAACAGCAATGGTGTGACACTTTTAAACAGGACAACTTCAACCCTTTACTAATATTTCCTCCATTCACCTCCCATCTCCCCGGATTGTAAATAATTTTATGTAAATAATCGAATGTATTTCTAATGTATATACTTATTCTTATGCTATGTGAACTCACTATGTTCTCTGCTGGCTGTACATATCCTATTAAGTAAGACCTACACTGTTTCAATGTCCACATTTCTCTGTTGATGCAATTGTTGACTGAAGTACTGATATCAACCAAAGCTCCTCATCCCACCCCCCGGATTGTAAATATTGTAAATAATTCAATGTATATACTCTGATGATTAACTTGTGTGATGACTGTATTATGTTGATAGTATATATTTGTACCATGAATTGATTAACGCGGACCCCGACTTAAACTTATTGGGGTGTTACCATTTAGTGGTCAATTGTACGGAATATGTACTGTACTGTGCAATCTACTAATAAAAGTGTCAATCAATCAATCATGCATATGTGCCAATAACATCTACGGCTTTTAGAGAGTGCAGTGCACAACTCCGCACACAACAGCTGTAAGTATACTCCTCCCCTCTTAATCACGCCCCCAACCACACCCCACCGCCGACCACGCCCCCCACTCCCCACCTCCCGAAATCGGAGGTCTCAAGGTTGGCAAGTATGTTTTAAAATGGATTTGCTTATTTTATTAACTCTTTTTTTTTAATGCATATCTTCTAAACTTCCATATCTCTGCATGCTAAAAGATATTCCAAACATTTTTTCCATCCATCTTTATCCGCTTATCCGAGGGCGGGTCGCGGGGGCAGCAGCCTAAGCAGGGAAGCCAAGACTTCCCTCTCCCCAGCCACTTGGTCTAGCTCTTCCCGGGGGATCCAAGGCGTTCCCAGGCCAGCCGGGAGACATAGTCTTCCCAACGTGTCCTGGGTCTTCCTACCGGTTGGACGTGCCCTAAACACCTCCCTAGGGAGGCGTTCGGGTGGCATCCTGACCAGATGCCCGAACCACCTCATCTGGATTTACTTATTTTATTAATTCCTTATTCTTTACTGCATATCTTCTAAACCTTCGTATCTCTTCATGATATTCCAAACATGTTTTGTTTTATCCCAAAAAAATACAATGCATCCGGAAAGTATCACTTTCTCCACATTTGTTTAATGTTATGGCCTTGCTCCAAAATTGAATACATTGTCCTCAAACTTCTACAGACAATACCCCATAATGACCATGCAAAATATGTTTTTATTGCAAATGTATTAAAAATGCAGAAATGTACAGAGACATTCAGGATGAAAAACCAACACTTTTTCGTAAGAGCTGTGCGATAATGGCCTTTTTGCCAATATTCCGATATTGTCCAACTCCTACTTACCGAGTCCGATACCAACCGATACCGATATATACAGTGGTGGAATGAACACATTATTATGCCTCATTTTGTTGTGATGCCCCGCTGGATGCATTAAACAATGTAACAAGGTTTTCCAAAATAAATCAACTTGAGTTATGGAAAAAAATGCCAACATGGCACTGCCATATTTATTATTGAAGTCACAAAGTGCATTATTTTTTTTAACATGCAGCAAAACAACAGCTTGGCATTTGGGACATGCTCTCCCTGAGAGAGCATGAGGAGGTTGAGGTTGGCGGGGGGGGTGTATATTGTAGCGTCCCAGAAGAGTTGGTGCTGCAAGGGGTTCTGGGTATTTGTTCTGTTCTGTCTATGTTGTGTTACGGTGCAGATGTTCTCCCGAAAAGTGTTTGTCATTGTTGTTTGTTGTGGGTCCACAGTGTTGCACATATTTGTAACAGTGTTAAAGTTGTTTATACGGCCACCCTCAGTCTGACCTGTATGGCTGTTGACCAAGTATGCATTGAGTCTTTGTTACTTAGAATATGTTCCCCTAGTGTCCAAATATCTCTAAATTATTTTTTACTTCCAATATTTTACCTTAGTGTCCACATATCTCTAAATTAAGTCTTTGTTACTTCCAATATGTTCCCTATACTAAAGTGTTACCAAAAAAAAACTTTTTGTGGAGTCAGCAAAGTGTGCAGACGGCGTTCTGGACTCGTGGTCTTTCCCTCTACTTTAGTTAAACATATTGACCAAAATATAACGACATTGGACACAAGTCTCAGTATGTTGTGTGAGTGCTTGACGAGGGGGGTGCTGTGTGTGGCGTGCGCGCATACGGGCCCGCCGTTTGAACCCGCACCACCACCCGAGGCCCAGTCCCGGTCCCTTCAGGCCACCTCGCAGGCGGCGAGCGACAGCTTGCACTGCGATGCTCCAACGATAGGCATCATCGGCGGACTTAATTGGTCCGCCGCTCCTCTGAGTGGCCTCGCTAATTAATTAGAAAGGCAGCCGAGCTGAAATTTTTAATCAGGACATCGGGTTCGACGCTGAGTCGGGTGTCGGAGGGGAGATTTTTTGGAGGGGGAGGAGGGAAGGGGGATGCATCACTTCATCATCCTGTGTAATCCACCTGACACTAATCTCATGTGGACTGTGTCACGTTTGCTCTTTAGATGAAAGATCGTTTTTTTTACACATGCTTTGAATGATGGCAGTCTAGTACGTACTTAACCAGGCTTTTGCTCACTCTAGATTTCTACTGAGGTCTTTTCACACAATGACATCACGCCGGCCCCCAGAAGACAAACAAACTTGGACCACTGTAAACACTTAGACGTAGACTTCGGGAAGACTTATTTTATCTATTTTTTATTTATTTGTATTATTTTTATATATATATATTTTATTATCTATATTTTCTATACATATATTTCTATTATTTGTCATTTTATTATTGTTTATTTGTATTATTGATCTTTATTATCATTCTTATTTTATTATTATTTAGTTTTTTTATATTTGGTTTTATTATTATTATTTTTCTGCTGAAGTCATTTCATACAATGACATGACCCCGGCCCCCAGAAGACAAACAAACTTAGACCACTTAGACGTAGACTTAGGCAAACTTTATTTTTTATGTATTTATTTTTTTAATTTTTTTATTATTTTAATATTATTATATTTTTATTATATATATTTTCTATATCTATATTTTTATTATTCATATTATATTTTACCATTGATCTTTATTTATTAATTGTTATTTTATCATTATTATTTTATTTATTTTATTTTGTTTGATTTAATTATCTTATTTTTCTACTGATGTCATTTCACACAATGACACCACGCCGGCTCCCAGAAGACAAAAAAAATAAACTTGGACCACTTTTACTACTTAGACTTAGACAAACTTTATTTTATTTAATATTATTTTGTATTTTATTATTTTAATACCATTTATTTTTACTATCTTTTTTCTATATCTATATTTGTATTATTTCTATTAAATATTATTATTTATTTATCTTTATTTATGTATTATCATTATTTTATCTTATTTTGTTTTATTTTTTTCTACTGAAGTCATTTCACACAATGACACCATATGTGTTTGTATATATATCCATCCATCCATCCATTTTCTACCGCTTATTCCCTTTCGGGGTCGCGGGGGGTGCTGGCGCCTATCTCAGCTACAATCGGGCGGAAGGCAGGGTACACCCTGGACAAGTCGCCACCTCATCGCAGGGCCAACACAGATAGACAGACAACATTCACACTCACATACACACACTAGGGCCAATTTAGTGTTGCCAATCAACCTATCCCCAGGTGCATGTCTTTGGAAGTGGGAGGAAGCCGGAGTACCCGGAGGGAACCCACGCATTCACGGGGAGAACATGCAAACTCCACACAGAAAGATCCCGAGCCTGGATTTGAACCCAGGACTGCAGGAACTTCGTATTGTGAGGCAGACGCACTAACCCCTCTGCCACCGTGAAGCCCACTATATATCCGCCTATGTGTGTATATATATATATATATATATGTATATATATATATATATATACACACATAGGCGGATCCTCGTATTAACATTTGAACGTTAATCATTTTTGGTGATTTAACCCCCAATTGCAACCATTGATGCTGAGTGCCGAGCGGGGAGGTAATGGGTCCCATTTTTATAGTCTTTGGTATGAGTTTGAACTCACGACCTACCATTCTCAGGGCGGACACTCTAACCATAAGGCTGAACAGCTTATAGGGTTACATAACATGTAATGGTGGTTCTTTGGTCAAAATGTTGCATAGATGATGTTTTACAGATCATCTTCAGGTAGCTTTCTGACAGTCGCTTCAGGATGCGGCGTTTTGTGGGCGGTCTTAATTACAAAGCTCACTTTTGACAGCGTCTTCTCCCCGTCATCTTTGTTGTAGCGGTGTAGCGTGCAAGGACGGGAGTGGAAGAAGTGTCAAAAGATGGAGCTAACTGTTTTAATGACATTCAGACTTTACTTCAATCAATAACGGAGCAGCATCTCCTCATCCGGAAACAACAACACCGGATATGTGTACCGTGAAAAACTGTACAACTGGATCTCGCTAATAACTAAGGTTCCCTGTGTGAAAAATGGAACTCACTATACCGGTACTTTTTAGCGCGTTAATGGCGAGTTTACTGACAGATATAAGTAAGAACTTCACAGTACTTTATATTAAAAATGGCAGCAGCAGAGGATGAATGTCTCATAACAAGAATATAGAGAAAAAGAAGAAACTTATCAGCAATAGTCATGGACTACAAAGGCGCACGCGTGCAAATTTTGGGTACTTATGCAGATCTCAAATACAGATCAGCAGGTACCATAAGGTAAGAAAAGTTGTTTTTGCATAAGATTGTGAAACAAAACGCCAGTTAATGTCTTACCGTATACACACAACATAATAATACTCCTATGTTGAAGCACATTACAATCCATCAAGCGGTGCGGCTTCATTGCTTACCAAAGTCGGACTAAAATATTTTGACGGATTTTTGAGCGCCGTATGTAATGTTCCATATTTTCAATGGAACATATACAATTTTGGTGTTTACTTGAGTCATATTGCAGTCTACACGTATCTCTTATGTGTGACTGCCATCTACTGGTCACCCTTATTTCACAATGTACCAAATAAATAGCTTTGAGGTGGGTAAGCACAACCAAAACTATTCTGTACATTAGGTGCACCGGGTTATAAGGCGCACTATCGAGTTTTGAGAATATGAAAGGATTATAATTGCGCTTTATAGTCCGAGAAATACAGTATTTTTTCTTATGTGCGCAGTAAAATAAGGAGCTCTTTCCTTCATGACAACCCCGTGTATTGCTGTTAGAACAGCAATACAATGTCACTTTTGCAACTTAAATGTGGTGATTGGCAACACTAAATGGTTCCTAGAGTGTGAATGTTGTCCATCTATCTGTGTTGGCCCTGTGATGAGGTGGTGACTTGTCCAGGGTTTACCCCGCCTTCCGCCTGATTGTAACTGAGATAGGCACCAACGCCCCCCGCGACCCTGAAAGGGAATAAGCGGTAGAAAATGGATGTGGTGGAAGGCACCTGAATGACAGAAACGCACTCGCAGTTGACATCTGCAAAGAGGTCTGATCCAAAATCCGGCCGGCGTTTTTCTCCCTTCTCTAATCCCGTTATAGCATAATATTATTTTTCCCACTTCTCTCCCATCTGTGCTTGGCTAATTAAAAGCAGCCACATTTAAACTGTAACGAAAGTAAGGGAAATCGCAAGCTCCTTAGGAAAACAGACGCCAGGTTTGAGTTTGCTTCCGAGAAATTAAGGGGCAGTAGGTGGGTCTTTGGGGGGGGGGGGGCATCCCCACTCATCCAACCACTCATCCCCACTCATCCCCACTCATCCAGCCACTCATCCAACCACTCATCCCCACTCATCCAGCCACTCATCCCCACTCATCCAGCCACTCGGGCGAGTCAAATTGTTGATGTAGATGCCCTTGTGTGCTGTACAGATTTACTTTAGAAAAGAGAAGTGTTGGATATGTCACAATCTGTTGGTGGTGAACCCCAAGATGCTGAGATGGAGGGCGTAGCGCAGGAAAACAGGACTTTAATGTCAAAATGCAGAGAAAACAGCAACCAGGAGACAGGAAACAATCATTGAGCCCTGACTGGAGGGCGAGGGAGGCATAAATATAGGCCAGCGAGTTCCTTACAAGTATCATACCATGAATTGATTTACGCTAACCTGTTCAAGCAGCCTCTCCTCGGCAAGTTAGGCAGAGCTATAGGAATAACAAATGTTTTTAAAGCAGCAGATTTAATACCACATTGCAATAAAAACCAGATTTTGACCAACTTCTATGGTGGAAGAACAATGAGCCCATATAAGTTAGCCAGGCTGGGGTTGGGGGGGGGGGTTAATTTGAGGCTGAGTTGACTTGAAACTGTTTAATGTTGCACTTTCTATATGTAGAAGAAAAGTTTTGTCATTTTATGTAATCTCAGCAACAAATTGAGGCAGTTTAATGTTGATTAACGTGCACCCCGACTTAAACTAGTTGAAAAACTTGTTCGGGTGTTATTATTTAGTGGTCAATTGTACGGAATATGTACTGAACTGTGCAATCTACTAATAAAAGTTTCAATCAATCAATCACTCCAAAGCAGACCTGGGCAAATTAAGGCCCTGGGGGCCACATGCGGCCCATTGAGTTTTTTAATCTGGCCCGCCGGACATCCCTAAATATTTTTTTTATTTCTTTAAGATAAAAAGTGTAGCCGCCATTATGATGTGCAGTCATGTTTTCTAATGACCGTGAGTCTTGAACTATACTAAGTATTTCAATGGTTGGAATCTGCGCTTATGGATGATATACCAGTTACTATGGCAATTTAATTAGTTACAATGGTAATCTAATTAGTTACTGTGGTAATCTAAGTCACAGCAGCTCAGACGTGGCATCAAGCAGTGTTGGCAGGAAGCATTTCCACAGACGAGGAAGGATATTTTCACAACAAAGTTCTAAAGCTTGGTGATATATAGAATCGAATAGAAAGTACTTTATTGATCCCTGGGGGAAATTCAGCAAATATCAGATATATCAGATTGTAGGTGTGTTTATTTGGTACCCTTGGCGTTCATTTTCACTGTTTGTTGCATTTTTGTTGCGTTTTACTTGATTGTAAAACATATCGATGGAAAGGGGGTGTGAGGTTCATATGTTGTCAATATTCAGTGTTTTATCGTTTATAGAAAAATGTAAAATTCCATTAAGTAATCTTTGGGTGTCCCACGATTCGATTCAATATCGATTCTTGGGGTCACGATTCAACCAATTCTCGATTCAAAAACGATATTTTTCTGATTCAAAAGGATTGTGTATTCATTCAATACCCCAGTCTGCTGACATGCTAGCAGAGTAGTACATTTTTTTAAAAGCTTTTATAATTGTAAAGGACAATGTTTTATCAACTGATTGCAATAATGTAAATTTGTTTTAACTATTAAAGGAAGCAAAAATATGACTTATTTTATCTTTGTGAAAACATTGGACACAGTGTGTTGTCCAGCTTATGAGATGCCATGCAAGTGTAAGCCACTGTGACACTATTGTTCTTTTTTTATTATTTTTATAAATGTCTAATGATAATGTCAATGAGGGATTTTTAATCACTGCTATGCTGAAATGATAACTAATATTGATACTGTTGTTGATAATATTCACTACTTTTGGTTTGTTCTGTGTGGTGTTTGTGTCTCCTCTCAATTGCTCTGTTTATTGCAGTTCTGAGTGTTGCTGGCTCAGGTTCCGTTTTGGAATTGGATTGCATTGTTATGGTATTGCTGTGTATTGCTTAGTTGGATTGATGAAAAAATATATTTAAAAAAAAAAAAAAAAAGAGAATCGATTCTGAATCGCATAACGTGAGAATCGCGATTCAAATTCGAATCCATTTTTTCCCACACCCCTAATTTATATCGTAAATTGCCATTCAGCATACGGAGTGGCCTACTTCTCTGCAGTCTATTGCCCCCCTCCCACTGCGTTTCTGGATGTTGTTGATAAATGGCTTTCGCTTTGCATAGTAGAGCTTTAACTTGCACTTACAGATGTAGCGACCAACTGTATTTAGTGACAGTGGTTTTCTGAAGTGTTCCTGAGCCCATGTGGTGATATCCTTTAGAGATTGATGTTGGTTTTCGATACAGTGCTGTCCGAGGGATCAAAGGTCACGGTCATTCAATGTTGGTTTCCGGCCATGCCGCTTACGTGGAGTGATTTCTCCAGATTTTCTGAACTTTTTGATATTATGGAGCGTAGATGTTGAAATCCCTAAATGTCTTGCAATGTCACTTTGAGAAAGGTTGTTCTTAAACTGTTTGACTATTTGCTCACGCAGTTGTGGACAAAGGGGTGTACCTCGCCCCATCCTTTCTTGTGAAAGACCGAGCATTTTTGGGAAGCTGTTTTTACACCCAATCATGGCACCCACCTGTTCCCAATTAGCCTGCACACCTGTGGGATGTTCCAAATAAGTGTTTGATGAGCATTCCTCAACTTTATCAGTATTTATTGCCACCTTTCCCAACTTCTTTTTCACATGTTGCTGGCATTAAATTCTAAAGTTAATGATCAATTCCAAAACATCAAATATGTTGTCTTTGTAGCATATTCAACTGAATATGGCTTGAAAAGGATTTGCAAATCATTGTATTCTGTTTATATTTACATCTAACACAATTTCCCGACTCATATAAAAACGAGGTGTGTATATATTTATTCGTATTCCAATCGTTTTTTCCCACACCCCAAGTTTTTAGCATTCAGTCAGACATTATTTAGAGGTGTTTTATTAGTGTTCCTAAAAATATATATACCGGCCCCCAGACACATTTTTTTTCTCTCAATGTGGCCCCTGAGTGAAAAGCATTGCTCCAAAGCATCAAAGCTGGACCGGCTCGGCGTTTACGTGGCCATTGTTCTGCTCTAATCAGCCCGCCCGCGTTATCGGCCAAAACAAACACACGTCCCCTTTTATAATATTGCTTTGTTTCACAGGTCGTTAGGCGAAAACAAAACCGAAAAAAAGCGGGAAAGAAGAGCAGTTTTTCAGACGTTGCGTTACGGCGAACATCTAAATCCCTATTTGTGGCTTTGATGGTGTGTTTTAAAGAGTCACTTCCACGCCTGGCTCTCAGTCCACATTTAAGTGAAGGGCATGAAGGAGGAGTAATGAAGCGGCGGCAGGGTTTTTAGTCCCAGGCCGCGTCCTCGCAGACAGCTTTGCTCTGCAGCTGCACATATGCTCCCCAGGCGGGAAGATACGTGCCCTGTCGCCGGGCTAATTAGCACGTGTTAGCTGGTGAGGGGCGGGCCTTGTGTGTGATGTGTAGTGAAGTGGAGTAAAAGACTGGGGCTAGGACTGTGCTAATGGCCCATTTCCTCCCAGCGGTGACCCCCCCCCGCCCCTCCTCCTTCCCCGTCTTCCTGCCGCCATGCACGCGCTGGCATCAGTGCAGCCACGGGGGTGCCGAGGCGACGGCGGGGGTAAAGGTACAGTGACACTCGACGGGGCCGCTATGGCTTCATTCACAGCGGGTGGCGGCGATCGTTAAAGGGGAACACTCTCACAGTTTCAGAAGGGTTAAAACCAATAAAAATCAGTTCCCAGTAGCTTATTTTATTTTTCAAAGTGTTTTTTCAAAGTTTTACCCATCACGCAATATCCCGAAAAACGGCTTTAAAGTGCCTGATTTTAGGGTTGTACTTGTATAGCGCTTTTCTACCTTCAAGGTACTCAAAGCGCTTTGACACTACTTCCACATTCACACACACTGATGGAGGGAGCTGCCATGCAAGGCGCCAACCGGCACCCATCAGGAGCAAGGGTGAAGTGTCTTGCTCAGGACACAACGGACGTGACGAGGTTGGTATATCCACCCGTCCATTATCCTGTGACGTCACAGCGTGACACCGCCACAAACAAACATGGCGGATGGCACAGAAAGGTATAGCATAGTCGCTCGGATTCAGACTCGGATTTCAGCGGCGCAAGCAATTCAACAGATTACACATGTATTGAAACGATTGGAGTGTGGAGGCAGATAGCGAAAACGAAATTGAAGAAGAAACTAAAGCTATTGAGCCGTATCACGACAGACAGCGGCAACGAGGACGAGTTCGGCGATCGGCTTCTAACCAACGATTGCATCTTTTGACCACTGGTGCAACTTGACTCCGTCGATTGGTATGTGTTTGTTTGGCATTAAATGTGGGTGGAGGGAAAGGCTGGATGCAAATATAGCTACAAATGAGGCATAATGATGCAATATGTACATGCAGCTAGCCTAAATAGCATGTAAGCATCGATTAGCTTGCAGTCATGCCGTGCGCAAATATGTCTGATTAGCACATAAGTCAATAACATCAACAAAACTCACCTTTGTGATTTTGTTGACTTTATGGTTGGAAATGCATCTGCTTTGAATGTCGCAGGATATCCACACATCTCTGTCGTAGCATCGCTATCGTTGGTAGCGATGCTACGACAGAACAGAACAAACGAGGGACTTTCGCATCTTTTGACCACTGGTGCAACTTGACTCTGTCGATTGGTATGTGTTTGTTTGGCATTAAATGTGGGTGAAGGGAAAGGCTGGATGCCAATATAGCTACAAATGAGGCATAATGATGCAATATGTACATACAGCTAGCCTAAATAGCATGTTAGCATCGATTAGCATGTCGTGACCATTGATGTCTGATTGCTGTGTCTTGTTTTGTTGGATTGATGCGTGGGTTCCCTCCGGGTACTCCGGCTTCCTCCCACTTCCAAAGACATGCACCTGGGGATAGGTTGATTGGCAACACTAAATTGGCCCTAGTGTGTGAATGTGAGTGTGAATGTTGTCTGTCTATCTGTGTTGGCCCTGCGATGAGGTGGCGACTTGTCCAGGGTGTACCCCGCCTTCCGCCCGATTGTAGCTGAGATAGGCGCCAGCGCCCCCCGCGACCCCAAAAGGGAATAAGCGGTAGAAAATGGATGGATGGATATATATATTTTCTTTTTAATCGATTTTTTAAAAATGAGAATCGATTCTGAATCGCACAATGTAATCGATTCGATTTGGATTCAATTCAAATCGATTTTTTCCCACACCCCATATGTATATATATATTCAATTTTGTAAATACATATTTTTTAAGTTGTTTATTTTTAGTGTTGTCTCTGTAGCCACACAGCATTTTTTAAAATAAACAGAATTATTACTGTATTTTATTATTAATTATCATTAAATGATCATACATTTCCATATGTTCATAGATAAATATCTATGAATAGACATACTTTATTATGCCCATAAGGGAAATTGAATTTCTCCAGCAAAGTTTCCCAGGTTGAATTTCCAGAATTTTTTTTTTTCCCTGGAAATTTACCAGGAATCATCACCCCTTTTGCAACCCCGCTTGCGGATGCATTATTAACCGGAGGCGCTGGAGCGTTGGCAGCCTCTTTGGCACTGGGTTAGCACGGGTGGCGGGTGTATCTCTGTCAGCGTGAGTCAACAAACAGTGGCGACATGCTTTGACGGAGCAAATGGCGTGCCACAGACACACACATTTGTATACTGTATATGCACGAGGGACATTGGGCAGCAAAAAGAGGGGGTAGTAGGAGGAAGCGGTGTGTGGGGGGTTGGGGGGTTGGGGGGTTGGACACATCCATATTTATAGGGCCTTTCTAGCGTTTGTCCCCAGGCCAAATAGTGTGACTACACTCAGCTAATGTCAGAGCAGCACTTAAGCAGGCATTTCCAGCATGTCAGGGCCAGCGGGGAATACACAGGATGGATACAAGGACGATTTTGCCAATGGGAAAAAAAACAAAACATGGTTGTTTGGTTTGTGTAGACAATCATGTTCTCACCCTTGTCTCTGAAACAAGGAAACTGAGATCGGTCCTTTTCTTGCACCTCCTTTGTCTGAGTCGTAGTGAGTTCGTAGAAAAGGTGAACGGCTCGGTTGGTTTCGGTCACCTGTCGCCGAGCTTCTCGTGAGCTGTGGGGCCACCCCGGACACCCGGCGATACCCCCAGCGAGAGGAGGACCGAGCGGGCAGAGGAGCTCCTTTTAGGGTCGTCTGTCATCGTGTCAGTTGGCTCCTTAATGGCTTTGCTTGGCCGGAGAGCCATTAAGTTGTCCTCGGAGGGCGAGGCCCGATTACGTCTGTTTGCCGCCAGTTGTCCGACAGTATTTTCAGCCCAGTTGTTTGCCGTTTTTTTGTTTTCAAAGCAGTGGTGTGCCGTCAGGAGAGAGAAGTGGTTCCAGAGCCCTTGCTGTGCGTCGAAGTGAGTCCGACTATATCCAGCCGGAATTTCTCGACTTCGCGCACTAGCTCAGGCTCTTTTCCCCCCAGTGACGTGACGTTCCACGTCCCAAGAGCTAGCTTCTGTAGCCGAGGATCGGACCGCCAAGTGCCCTGCCTTCGGCTGCCGCCCAGCTCACAATGCACCCGACCTCTATGGCCCCTGCTATGGGTGGTGAGCCCATTGGAGGGGTGACCCACGTTGCCTCTTCGGCCCCCATGGGAACAAGACACCAGGCGCTTGCCATCGTGCCCCACCTCCGGGCTTGGCTACAGAGGGGGGCCCGGGTGACCCGCGTCCGGGCGAGCGAAATCTGAATCCATGGTTTGAGGAGCCAGATGAGGTGGTTCGGGCATCGGGTCAGGATGCCACCCGAAAGCCTCCAAGGGAGGTGTTTAGGGCACTGCTATGGGTGGTGAGCCCATTGGAGGGGTGACCCACATTGCCTCTTCGGCCCCCATGAGAACAGGCCCGGACACCAGGCGCTTGCCATCGTGCCCCACCTCTGGGCCTGGCTACAGAGGGGGGCCCCGGTGACCCGCGTCCGGGCGAGGGAAATCTGAATCCATGGTTTGTCTTCTTCATAAAGGTCTTCGAGCTGCTCTTTGTCTGATCCCTCACCTAGGACCTGTTTGTCTTGGGAGACCCTACCAGGGGGCATAAAGCCCCCGGACAACATATCTCCTAGGATCATTGGGACACGCAGACTCCTCAACCACGATAAGGTGGCAGCTCAGGGAGGAGCCAGATGAGGTGGTTCGGGTATCTGGTCAGGATGCCACCCGAAAGCCTCCAAGGGAGGTGTTTAGGGCACCACTATGGGTGTTGAGCCCATTGGAGGGGTGACCCACGTTGCCTCTTCGGCCCCCATGGGAACAGGCCCGGACACCAGGCGCTTGCCATCGTGCCCCACCTCCGGACCTGGCTACAGAGGGGGGCATCGGTGACCCGCGTCCGGGCGAGGGAAATCTGGGTCCATGGTTTGTCTTCTTCATAAAGGTCTTTGAGCTGCTCTTTGTCTGATCCCTCACCTAGGACCTGTTTGTCTTGGGAGACCCTACCAGGCCCGGACAACATATCTCCTAGGATCATTGGGACACGCAAACTCCTCTACCACGATAAGGTGGCAGCTCAGAGAGGAGCCAGATGAGGTGGTTCGGGCATCTGGTCAGGATGCCACCCGAAAGCCTCCCAAGGGAGGTGTTTAGGGCACGTCCAACCAGTAGGAGGCCACGGGGAAAACCCAGGACACATTGGGAAGACTATGTCTCCCGGCTGGCCTGAGAAAGCCTCGGGATCCCCCGGGAAGAGCTGGACCAAGTGGCTGGGAAGAGGGAAGTCTGGGCTTCCCTGCTTAGGCTGCTGCCCCCGCGACCCAACCTCGGATAAGTGGAAGAAGATGGATGGATGGATGGATGGTGTGCCGTCAGGGCCAGCAAGGCCTTCTCTGCTGGCTTAACATAACCCGAAATAATGATCTGAATGATTGATTGATTGATACTTTTATTAGTAGATTGCACAGTACAGTACACATTCCGTACAATTGACCACTAAATGGTAACACCCCAATAGGTTTTTCAACTTGTTTAAGTCGGGGTCCACGTTAATCAACATTAAACTGCCTCATGTTGTTGCTGAGATTTCATTAAATGACAAAACTTTTCTTCTACATATAGAAAGTGCAACATTAAACAGTTTCAAGTCAACTCAGCCTCAAATTAACCCACCCCCCCCCAACCCCAGCCTGGCTAACTTATATGGGCTCATTGTTCTTCCACCATAGAAGTTGGTCAAAATCTAGTTTTTAATGCAATGTGGTATTAAATCTGCTGCTTTAAAAACATTTGTTATTCCTATAGCCCCGCCTGACTCGCCGAGGAGAGGCTGCTTGAACGGGTTAGCGTGTTTGACTTTTTGTCCGAAGCAGCTGCTGAACAATGTTGGCGAACCTCCGTCCTCCGTTGTTGTATCGCGCAGCCAAAGTGTTCCCAAACGGGAGATCCTAATGAGGCAGTAGGGTCTTCCAGCTCTGGCTTTTACATGTTGTCGTAGCCCGGTCGCTGCTAGCATGCCGTGTGTTGTGCCTCGCTCTGCATTGTTTACACAACGTGCGGTGCACTACCTAATATGTCCGTGTGGAAACTCGTTCGGTACACCTCCTAACCAAAACGGTTCAATACAACTACACGTAGCGTTACACCCCTAATCTAACAGTATTCATATTCTCTTCGTGTCATATTTTGCTCCTTTCAGTGCTGTTGTTATTAGGTTAGAGTTTTTATCCAATCAGCATTCAGCCAGCTCATGTTGCCATGCTGTACCAAATCTGCCCGGGGCTTTCAGAATCAACAGTGCCGGCGTTCGTGCACTGTAAGTGAACAGCCACATACATCCATCCATCCATTTTCTACCGCTTATTCCCTTTCGGGGTCGCGGGGGGCGCTGGCGCCTATCTCAGCTACAATCGGGTGGAAGGCGGGGTACACCCTGGACAAGTCGCCACATAGCCACATACAGTTGATAGATAATTGACATAGCCAATTAGATCACAAGTTGTTGTTGGTAAGGCCTTCTAGATGACCTTACTTGGATACTCAAGTTGCGAAAACAGGAAGTGGCACCGGAGCCATAGAAAGCCACAGAAAACTCACCGGTACTCACAAAGTAGGAGAGCAAAATGTTGATTAGGTGGCAGATACTGTAGATACAGTATTTGCAAGGCCATTTTCATGAAGGATACTTAAGAGGAACTAGATCTTGTGAGACGATGTCAGCCGACACCGAAAGCGGTCCCAGTGGTGAAATGATTTGGCCGCGACTTTCATACGAATCAACCGACTAAAGACTACAACCGACAACGAACGATACCACTGGCTTATACGGCATCGAATGGGTGCTACAAATTGTGAGTTCAAATATTTTATTTCTTAATTTTTTTCATGTTTCATTTGCTTTATACAATACTTTTAATTTTGACAGTACCACGTATGATATGTTTTAATTGCTGATGCGGTTCTATTGAATTTTAAATGCGCCGAAAAACAGACCGTTTTGCGCACCGTTGAGGGGATTCAATACCCAGTCCGAGTGGGTTTCGGTATAGTATCTTTAGTTGTGTCCATGTGGTGACATAAATTACGGTAGTTGGACATCAGGTGAGAAACGCACAGCTCGCCACTTTTTAAAAGTGACATGAAGAACTCCAACTTAGCAGAATGGACACTTAATGTACGTATGTTGAGGTGTTTCCAAAACCAAAGGAACGTTATTTATTTATTCATTTTAACTAATTTGACCTAAATATTCTTCCTCAGAAAGGTCGTTTGGAGATTTATGCTTTCAATCCAAGCTAGTCAGAGGTTTTCTTCCTCCCACTCACAATGTTCCATGTTTTTAATTTTTCGTCCTTGACTCGAAGATAAAAATATGTTTGTGTTAAATTCCTGTGAATTCTAGTAATTGCCAGTCCGTCCATGCGAAGACCAGTCGTGATCTCTAAGCGTTTCAACTCCGGTGTTATCACAGATCCCAATGTTTGGAAACAGCCGGTTCAATTTCAACCTTTGCCCCCCCTTTCCTCAAGAGATGCCGCATATAGCTGGCACTTTCGAGACTTACCAGTGGACCAGACCTGTGTCTTTCACACAGAACCCAACGTAAAAGGGGAGATTCCCGTGTACTTCTCATTCACAACACAGATGATGGTCCCAAACCCATTGATACAGCAAGAAATTCAACTAATCAACCCTGATCAGGCACACCTGTGAAGTGAAAACTTTTTCAGGTGACTACCTCTTCAAGCTCATGGAGAGAATGCCAAGAGTGTGCAAAGCAGTAATCAGAGCAAAGGGTGGCTATTTTGAAGAAACTATAGGATAAAACATGTTTTCAGTTATCAAGTACATTGATGCCTTTAATGACAATCTACAATGTAAGCAATCATGAAAATAAAGAGAAGCCATTGAATGAAGAAGGTGTGTCCAAATGTTTGGCCTGCACTGCATATGTCAATGTTCACAGGTGCCGGCAATCAGGTAATAAAATGACGGCCGCAGGTACACACAAATATGTGACGGACAAAATCTCAATACGTGACATGTCTGATAGCTACATTTGCTTTCGACAACCTTGTCCAGCGACTGTGTGTGTGTATGTATATATATATATATACATACTGTATTTTTCGGACTATAAGTCGCAGTTTTTTTCATAGTTTGTCTGGGGGTGCGACTTATACTCAGCAGCGACTTATGTGTGAAATTATTAACACATTACCATAAAATATCAACTAATATTATGTATCTCATTCACGTAAGAGACTAGACGTGTTAGATTTCATG
>NC_084630.1:1603256-1605756 GCF_033978795.1 Nerophis ophidion | reverse complement strand
GTGAATTTTGGCGAATTAAACGCCTTTCTGTTAATCGCGCTGGAGGCGATGACGTCGTCGAGGTAACACACCCGCCATTTTCATTTTCAACACATTACAAACACCGGGTCTCAGCTCTGTTATTTCCCGTTTTTTTGACTATTTTTTGGAACTTTGGAGACATCATGCCTCGTCGGTGTGTTGTCGGAGGGTGTAAGTGAAGTGAAGTGAATTATATTTATATAGCGCTTTTCTCTAGTGACTCAAAGCGCTTTTACATAGTGAAACCCAATATCTAAGTTACATTTAAACCAGTGTGGGTGGCACTGGGAGCACGTGGGTAAAGTGTCTTGCCCAAGGACACAACGGCAGTGACTAGGATGGCGGAAGCGGGAATCGAACCTGCAACCCTCAAATTGCTGGCACGGCCACTCTACCAACCGAGCTATACCGCCCCACAATAATAACTACATGTTTATTGAATGAATACTAAATACATGTTTACACTGATGGAGGGAGCTGCCATGCAAGGCGCCAACCAGCAACCATCAGGAGCAAGGGTGAAGTGTCTTGCTCAGGACACAACGGACGTGACGGGGTTGGTTCTAGGTGGGATTTGAACCAGTGACCCTCGGGTTGCGCACGGCCACTCTCCCACTGCGCCACGCCGTCCCAACAACAACACTAACAGGGAGGGATTCAAGTTGCACCACTGGCCCCAAGATGCCAAAGTGTCTGCCGCCAGACCCCTATTGAATGTACCAAAGTGTCTCCACATTTGACCGGCGATGCTAAGGCAGACATGGCACAGAGATGTATGGATAACCTGCAAATGCATTTGCAACGATAAAGTCAACGAAATCTCAAAGGTGAGTTTTGTTGATGTTGACTGCCAGCTAATAGATGCTAACATGCTACGCTAATCGATGCTAACATGCTATTTACCGGCGGTGCTAAAGCAGACATGGCACAGAGATGTATGGATAACCTGCAGATGCATTTGCAACTATATTACGTTTCCTTCCACCCACATTTTATGCGAAACAAACACTTACCAATCGACGGATTTAAGTTGCTCCAGTGTCAAAAGATGCGAAAGTCCTGATCGTTTGGTCCGCACATTTTACCGGCGATGCTAACGCAGCTATTCGGCCATGCTATGGCTATGAATAGTGTCAATAGCTATTCGCTCAATAGCTTCAGTTTCTTCTTCAATACTTTCATACTCCAACCATCTGTTTCAATACATGCGTAATCTGTTGAATCGCTTAAGTCGCTGAAGTCCGAGTTTGAATCCGCGCTAATGTCGCTATATCTTGCTGTGCTATTCCCATTGTTAGTTTACATTGGCAGCACTGTGTGACGTCACAGGGAAATGGATAGTCGTATCGCAAATAGCGAAAATCAAGCACTTTAAAGCTTTATTTAGGGATATTCCGAGACCGGTAAAATTTTGAAAAAAACTTCAAAAAATACAACAAGCCACTGGGAAGTGATTTTTATTGTTTTTAACCCTTTTGAAATTGTGATAATGTTCCCCTTTAAGTCTGGGTCCACGTTAATCAGTTCATGGTAATGTGTGTCATTTGTTGTGAGTTCATGCACTGTGTTGGTTTTGTTCTTTGAACAAGTTGATGTTCATGCACGCTTCATTTTGTGCACTAGTAAAAAAAACATCACTTTTTCTTAAATTTGAGGAAAAAAACATTTTATTTTTCACTAAAGAAGGGTGTGGGGAAAGTGCATATGAAACTGGTGGGGTTGGGGACCTCCAACAAAGTTAAGAACCACTGGACTAAGCCGAACAGGTCTCTGGCAGTATGTCCCACTCCCATTGTTAAGCCAGCGTGCGCCAGGCCAATTACCGCCGCCGTCCATCACCAGTCAAACAGACTAAAACTGCTTCCGCCTCTACAGCGGCGAGGGGAGGGGGGGGGGAAGCCAGGATCGACCGGGCGTCCCCCCCCCCTCCCCGGTCCCTCGGCGAGACGCGTCGAGTGCGCGCGAGCGGATCTCCATTGACATTATCTCCCCCTCCCCTTGCAGGAAAAGGCATCAAATGAAAGCGCCACTTTAATGAATTAGATATTGAGCTGTTCATTAAAAAAAATCAAAGTCAGCACGGCAGACAAGATGTGAAGCGTAACCCGGGGAGGAACGGGTCTTGTTTAGCCGCCTCGTAAACCCCCCCCCCCACCCCCCCAAAGATCTGATGACTTTACCGAATGTTGGCCAGAAATGTTTCATGTTCTCGAATTAGGTGACTCCACTGTATTTTTCCTGGCGGCTTGCACTTTCTCTCTCTCCCCGCCGCCCCCTTTCTTGCAAACAGCTACATAGAGCGAGGCCACTTCTTGACTGGAGGAGTAACAAGATACGTGCGCACAGGAAGATATCTGTTTTGCTTGGACCGCCGTTCGCGCTCGTACCGAAATCCTGCAGCCGCTCCCAACGCTGCTGACGAGAGGGACTTTGGCCTTAAAAGCCTTCTCGGCCCAGTCGTCGGCGATCGGACGGTGGG
>NC_084630.1:1588256-1598256 GCF_033978795.1 Nerophis ophidion | reverse complement strand
CATATTCATATCATGGTTCTTATTTATCCCG
The DNA here is from genome assembly GCF_033978795.1 of Nerophis ophidion. Classification (NCBI taxonomy): domain Eukaryota; kingdom Metazoa; phylum Chordata; class Actinopteri; order Syngnathiformes; family Syngnathidae; genus Nerophis; species Nerophis ophidion. The sequence goes on along the minus strand of NC_084630.1, from coordinate 1,598,225 downwards.
ATTCTAAATCGACTCCTAATTTAAATTATTTATTTATTTATTTATTTATTTATTTTTTTATAAAAATTAATTTTAGGCCATTTCCATGCTATCAGAAGGAGCTTTTCTAACATGAAAAAAATGTCATTGAAATTATTATTAATATACCAAATAACAGGGGTGCACACGAAAATCGATTCACTTTTATCCATATTATAAATCAGGAATTCATGATTGACAAAAAACAATATAAGAACAAGCTATATATATATATATATATATATATATATATATATATACACACACACACACACACGTTAGGTCAGGAAAAAACACAGAGGCTTTATCATCCCTACAAGCCTGTTTATCTGCTAAACGGGATTTTCACAGCAAAGAAACCTGTATGGATGATAATAGGGGAACATATTCTAAGTAACAAATATTTAATTTAGAGTTATTTGGACATTAGGACGAACATATTGTAAGTAACACATTTAATTAAGAGTTATTTGGATAATAGGGGAAAATATTCTTAGGTACAAAGACTTAATTTAGAGTTATTTGGACACGAGAGGAAATATTCTAAGAAACAAAGACTTAATTTAGTTATTTGGACACTAGGGTGACATATTCTAAGTAACAAAGACTTAATTTAGTTATTTGGACACTAGGGGAACATATTCTTGGTAACAAATACTTAATTTAGAGTTATTTGGACACTAGAGGAAAATATTCTTAGTAACAAAACTTAATTTAGAGTTATTTGGACACTACGGGAACATTCTGAGTAACAAAGACTTAATTTTGAGTTATTTGGACACTAGGGGAACATATTCTAAGTAACAAAGACTTAATTTACAGTTATTTGGACACTAAAGGAAAATATCCGAAGTAACAAATATATAATTTAGAGTTATTTGGACACTAAGGGAACATATTCTAAGTTACAAAGACTTAATTTAGAGTTATTTGGACACTAGGGGAACATATTGTAAGTAACAAAGACTTAATTTAGAGTTATTTGGACACTAGGGGAACATATTCTAAGTTACAAAGACTTAATTTAGAGTTATTTGGACACTAGGGTAACATATTCTGAGTAACAAAGACTTAATTTACAGTTATTTGGACACTAGAGGAAAATATCCGAAGTAACAAATATATAATTTAGAGTTATTTGGACACTAAGGGAACATATTCCAAGTTACAAAGACTTAATTTAGAGTTATTTGGAAGCTAGGGGAACATATTGTAAGTAACAAAGACTTAATTTAGAGTTATTTGGACAATAGGGGAAAATATTCTAAGTAACAAAGACTTAATTTAGAGTTATTTGGACACTAGGGGAACATATTGGGAGTAATAAAGACTTAATTTAGAGTTATTTGGACACTAGGGGAACATATTGTAGGTAACAAAGACTTAATTTAGCGTTATTTGGACACTAGGGGAACATATTCTTAGTAACAAAGACTTAATTTAGAGTTATTTGGACACTAGGGTAACATATTCTGAGTAACAAAGACTTAATTTAGCGTTATTGGGACAATAGGGGAACATATTGTAAGTAACAGAGACTTAATTTAGAGTTATTTGGACACTAGGGGAACATATTCTTAGTAACAAAGACTTAATTTAGGGTTATTTGGACAATAAGAGAAAATATTCTAAGTAACAGAGACATGATTTAGAGTTATTTGGACAATAGGGGAACATATTCAAAGTAACAAAGACTTCATTTAGAGACTAGGGGAACATATTCTAAGTGACAAAGACTCTAAATGAAGTCTTTGTTACTTAAAATATGTTCCCCTAGTGTCCAAATAACTCTAAATATAAAACATATTCTAAGTAACAAAGACTTAATTTAGAGTCTTTCTTACTTAGAATATGTTCCACTAGTGTCCAAATAATTCTAAATTAAGTTTGTGTCACTTAGAATGTGTTCCCCATCCTAAAGTCTCACCAAAGTTCAATATAAAGTACAAATAGTTTTGCTGAGTTGTGTGTCCAATTTGTTGCATTTTTTCCGGATCTGTGCGTGAAAGTGGCCATCATCATCATCATCATCATCACACGCAGCAGCGACTACTGTAAAGTTCAGCAAGACGGCTGCCAGCAAATCGGCCGCACTGTACTTCTTGCTAGCTTGGTGTTGAGGTCAGAGGTCAGGAAAAACACAACCTGCTGGCACAGGACCAAAGAAATAGAATAAAAAAAGGGCAGCATTACCTTAAAAACCTTTTTTCTTTGATCGCTCTCGTGTTCTTCGTATTTTCCTGATATCTGTCGCCTTCAGCGCAGCACAATCACAGGAGGATGTTTCACTTGGCTCTTTGTCACCCGCACTATTTTACATCCAGATGACTAATCAACATGTGTTTTCACTGTGTGCAGATACTACAGTCCTTTTGGACTTAATACAATACCTGATTGCTTCTAATCACAGCCAAATGTGGCCTTTTTTTTTTTTTTTTTTCGCTCCCTTTCTTGGTAACACTGAATCACTTCCACATAGCAGAAAGTCGGAGGATGTATTGATCTTACAACTCATTAGCAAAAGTCACTCTGGGAGTCAACTTGAGCCATTTAAAGCCCCAGCGTGTGTGTTTGCTCCCATGCTTCTTATAATTTCCCATGCAGAGCCTCATTGATTCACATTCTCGCCCAGAAACGAGGAGTGGGATTATACCGTTAAAAAAAAAAAAAAAAAAAGTGTTCTCATTGCAAATATCAGGCCGTTCATTTCACGGCTTTACATGTGAAAATATTGACGCTTCCCAGACCTGGCCGACTATATCCTCAGTGTTCCTGCCTTTGCAGAAATAAATCAGTGGAGCTAAGCGGCATCGATACGCCATCCCTTTATTCATCCGGCAAAATAAGACAAAAGTGTTGGATTTGACTTGAATTATTAACGTCCGCCATTGATTTGCATGGGAACCATTTTTGCTGATGCAACAGAAATGGCCGCCGATTTTTTTCAGCGATTCAGAATCTGACACAAAAGTTACATGTTGACGTACACAAGTTTTTTTGTTTGTTTTTTTATTAAGCTTTGCATAAGAGGGATTTTATTGGCCCTAGTGTGTGAATGTGAGTGTGAATGTTGTCTGTCTCTGTGTTGGCCCTGCGATGAGGTGGCGACTTGTCCAGGGTGTACCCTGCCTTCCGCCTGATTGTAGCTGAGATAGGCGCCAGCGCCCCCCGCTACCCCAAAAGGGAATAAGCGGTAGAAAATGGATGGATGGATGGATGAATTTTATTTCACGAAATAAATAACAAAACAAAAGTCCACCGCAGTGAATGCTGGCTCACAGGACGATAAGTCATTCAAACGCCGTTTCCATATGAGTTGGGAAATGGTGTTAGATGTAAATATAAACAGAATACAATGATTTGCAAATCCTTTTCAAGCCATATTCAGTTGAATATGCTACAAAGACAACATATTTGATAGTCAATCTCATAAACTTTTTATTTATTTTTTGCTAATAATAATTAACTTAGAATTTCATGGCTGCAACGCGTGCCAAAGTAGTTGGGAAAGGGCATGTTCACCTTTTCTCAGACCACAGAACACTTTTCCACTTTGCATCAGTCCACAGAACACTTTTCCACTTTGCATCAGTCCATCTTGGGTGATCTCGGGCCCAGAGAAGCCGGCGGCGTTTCTGGATGTTGTTGATAAATGGCTTTCGCTTTGCATAGCAGAGCTTTAACTTGCACTTACAGATGTAGCGACCAACTGTATTTAGTGACAGTGGTTTTATGAAGGGTTCCTGAGCCCATGTGGTGATATCCTTTAGAGATAAATGTGGCTTGGCATTGTCTTGCTGAAATAAGCAGGGGCGTCCATGAAAAAGACGGCACTTAGATGGCAGTATATGTTGTTCCAAAACTTGTATGTACCTTTCAGCATTAATGGTGCCTTCACAGATGTGTAAGTTACCCATGCCTTGGGCACTAATGCACCCCCATACCATCACACATGCTGGCTTTTACACTTTGGGTCGATAACAGTCTGGATGGTTCACTTCCCCTTTTGTCCGGATGACACGAAGTCGAATATTTCCAAAAATAATTTGAAATGTGGACTCGTCAGACCACAGAACACTTTTCCACTTTGCGTCAGTCCATCTTAGATGATCTCGGGCCCAGAGAAGCTGGCGGCGTTTCTGGATGTTGTTGATAAATGGCTTTTGCTTTGCATAGTAGAGCTTTGACTTGCACTTACAGATGTAGCGACAAACTGTATTTAGTGACAGTGGTTTTATGAAGTGTTCCTGAGCCCATGTGGTGATATCCTTTAGAGATTGATGTCAGGGTCATTCAATGTTGGTTTCCGGCCATGCCGCTTACGTGGAGTGATTTCTCCAGATTCTCTTAACGTTTTCATGATATTATGGAGCGTAGATGTTGAAATCCCTAAAATTCTTGCAATTGCACTTTGAGAAAGGTTGTTCTTAAACTGTTTGACTATTTGCTCACGCAGTTGTGGACAAAGGGGTGTACCTCGCCCCATCCTTTCTTGTGAAAGACTGAGCATTTTTTGGGAAGCTGTTTTTATAGCCACTCATGGCACCCACCTGTTCCCAATTAGCCTGCACACCTGTGGGATGTTCCAAATAAGTGTTTGATGAGCATTCCTCAATTTTATCAGTATTTATTGCCACCGTTCCCAACTTCTTTGTCACGTGTTGCTGGCATCAAATTCTAAAGTTAATAAAAAAATGAAAAGCCGTTTATTAATGTTATCTGAAATGCAGCCAATATTACATACAGATAACATTTTTACCTGCACACTACCTTCCGCTGTTCCTGACATCTACAAAGCAATTAGCTCCCTGCTGCCACCTACTGATATGGAAGAGTATTACATGGTTACTGTGCCCAGCTCTAGACAGCACCGACACTCAACAACAACACATCATTTGCAGACTATAAGTACTGGTATGCAAAAAGTATTTTTAACCCAAATAGGTGAAATTACATCACCTCCCATGGCACTTTAGAGTGTATCTCACGGCACAGTGGTTGAAAAACACTGCTTTAATCAAGTGATTTTTCTTTTTCTTTTTTTGGCGTACCACAGTTTGAGAATATCCTCAGCTTATTAGCATCAGTCATGTGCAGAAATAAGCCCCGTCCTCAAATGCGTAACAATGAGCTTCCTGGCGACGCACTGCCCCCTGTTGGCTTGGAGTACAACGCGATATTGCCATAATTTGCTGAAAGGATTTAGTAGAGAACATCAACTTTTGGTCGCTAATAAAAAAAACCTTGCCTGTACCGGAAGTAGCAGACGATGTGCGCGTGACGTCACGGGTTGTAGGGCTCCTCACATCCTCACATTGTTTATAATCATGACCACCAGCAGCCAGAGCTATTCGGACCAAGAAAGCGACGATTTCCCCATTAATTTGAGCAAGGATGAAAGATTCGTGGATAAGGAAAGTTAGAGTGAAGCACTGAAAGAAAAAAAAAGAAAAGGCGACTGCTCCTGGCGGCGGCAGTGGCAGACGAAGTGCGCATGACGTCACGGGTTGTAGAGCTCCTCACATCTGAACATTGTTTATAATCATAGCCTCCAGCAGCAAGAGCTATTCGGACCAAGAAAGCGACGATTTCCCCGTTAATTTGAGCAAGGATGAAAGATTCGTGGATAAGGAAAGTTAGAGTGAAGTACTAAAAAAAAAAAAAAAAAAGGCGGCGGCAGTGGGAGCGTTTCAGATGTAATTAGACATATTTACTAGGATAATTCAGGAAGATCCCTTATCCGCTTATTGTTTTATTAGTGTTTGAGTGAGATTCTAAAGTCATACCTGAAAGTCGGATGGCTGCGGTGAACGCCAGTGTCTCTGAGAGAAGCCGAGGAGCCAAGAGCACAGCTGCCTTTTTGAGCTGCAGGAGGACGCATAATCCACTGAAGAGCCGACTCAATATCACAATTTTCCCATCCAAAAACTTGCTGGTTGACGTAGAGAAACAAGTTCGCTTGACCGCTCTGTGTTAAAGCTTCACGACAAACAAAGAAACACCGGCTGTGTTTCGGTTGTTAAAGGCAGCTGCAATCCACCGCTTTCCACCAGCAGCATTCTTCTTTGATGTCTCCATTATTAATTGAACAAATTGCAAAAGATTCAACAACACAGATGTCCAAAATACTTTGTAATTATGCGATGAAAATGTAAAATTGCAATTTAGTAAACTAAAGCGGCCGTATTGGCATGTGTTGCAATGTTAATATTTCATCATTGATATATAAACTATCAGACTGCGTGGTGGCTAGTAGTGGCTTTCAGTAGGACTTTAATTATCGATTTCCAAACAGCGTTCCTGCACAAACAGGAAAGAAATGGCAACAACCTGCAGCAAAGACGGACACGTCCCCGCATAGCAGACGTGGGATAGGCCGGCGGGAGGGAAACAAAAGAAGCGGGAGAGAGTGCAAAGGTTGTCGCACACCAGTCGCAGGAGGAGGAGGAGGAGGAGGAGGAGGAAGGTGGAGCGGGGTGGCGCAGTTTGTAGGGGATTTTGCTTCTTCTTTTCTTTTTTTCTCACATCTGTTATTCGTTTGTCCCGAGCTGGGAGGAAAATAGCAGGAAGCGTTCTGGTGGTGGCGGAAGATGAAAAGACAAGAAAATTGAATAAAAAAACATGTGTCGCGCATACGCCGCGGCTGATTGGACGTGTCCCGTGGATTATATCCCCTCTACCGCACACACACTTCGGAAGCGCTGCCAGCTCGCAAAACACACACACACACACACACTAAATAAGGCTTCTGGTTGGTGACACGTTTGGCGACGTAACCTTTTACAGCAGGGGTGGGCGTTACGTCGATCGCGAGCTACCGGTCGATCGCCGAGGGTGTGTCAGTCCATCGCAAGCCAGGCACTAAAAAACTAGACATAAAAATGAGCTATCATCAATCTTCACCAAGAATTCACTTTCGTCAGTACTTTGAAAATTCTCGGCACCCGAGGATCTTGTGAGATGATGCCAGCTCATTATTAAGAAAAAAAATCACTGACAGGACGGATAGAAACACGTTTTATTTCGACAGACACCTACTGTCAAAACTCCAAAGAACGACTGCACAGTTCCTGTCTTCACAATAAAAGACCTGCTTCATCCTGCCTGTGCTAACAAAATAAGAGAAAGATAGCGTGGACAAGCTACGGAGTTTGATGCCAATGTATTTCTTATAAAGTTGTTGCACCTTTTCCTGCTTCCGGCGCCTAGACCGTAGTCAAGGAGCGCAGGCAAGACACTTCTCCAGGGCCGATTCCGGACTCCAGGGCAAAATGACGAGTCCAGCGATTAGTTGTAAATCGTGGCTTTTTATTTACGTCTCGCACAGTCCAAATCCCACACACAAACACTAGCCACTCCTCTGCCCTCAGCGACCGCTCCCTCTCTTCTCTCGCCCACACACTCACTGACGTCACACACACATACAGTGGGGCAAAAAAGTCTTTAGTCAAGTGCTGGTTGTTTGTTACTCGCCGCATCTGTGCCTCCCCTCACTTTCTGGGGGAGTGGGAGGAGGCCGCCTTGTCTCGGCGTGTGTGCCAAGGCGAGGTCAGCGCTCTCCACATGACAGTTCCCTGACTCCCCAAGTCCCGAAATCAATACTTTTGGACTTGTGGAGGCTGCCCTCCGTGTAACAACAACACTGTCCTGCACCTTGATTTGATGCAGCCACTCTCATTCTAAAACCCCTCCCCGTGCACAGAAATATATATATATATATATATATATATATATATATATATATATATATATATATATATATATATATATATATATATACAGTGGGGCAAAAAGTATTTAGTCAGCCAGCTATTGTGCAAGTTCTCCCACTTCAAATGATGACAGAGGTCTGTCATTTTCATCATAGGTACACTTCAACTGGGAGAGACAGAATGTGGAAAAAAAATCCAGGAATTCACGTTGATGGAATTTATTTGTAAATTATAGTGGAAAATAAGTATTTGTTCAAGCATTCAAAGCTCTCACTGATGGAAGGAGGTTTTGGCTCCAAATCTCAGGATACATGGCCCCATTCATTCTTTCCTTAACACGGATCAATCGTCCTGTCCCCTTAGCAGAAAAACAGCCCCAAAGCATGATGTTTCCACCCCCATGCTTCACAGTAGGTATGGTGTTCTTGGGATGCAACTCAGTATTCTTCTTCCTCCAAACACCACCAGTTGAGTTTATACCAAAATGGATACATGGATGATACAGCAGAGGATTGGGAGAATGTCATGTGGTCAGATGAAACCAAAATAGAAGTGTTTGGTATAAACTCAACTGGTGGTGTTTGGAGGAAGAAGAATACTGAGTTGCATCCCAAGAACACCATACCTACTGTGAAGCATGGGGGTGGAAACATCATGCTTTGGGGCTGTTTTTCTGCTAAGGGGACAGGACGATTGATCCGTGTTAAGGAAAGAATGAATGGGGCCATGTATCCTGAGATTTGGAGCCAAACCTCCTTCCATCAGTGAGTTGACCAAATACTTATTTTCCACTATAATTTACAAATCAATTCTTTAAAACGTGAATTCCTGGATTTTTTTTTTCCACATTCTGTCTTTCCCAGTTGAAGTGTACCTATGATGAAAATGACAGACCTCTGTCATCATTTAAAGTGGGAGAACTTGCACAATCGCTGGCTGACTAAGTACATTTCCCCCCCCCCCCCCCCCCCCTGTAACTGGCCTGCAGAAAAAGTGTGGCCACCCCTGCTTTACAGGTTCCGGCATCCGTTCAACAACGCTGTGGGGCGGCCACCTAAAAGCCTGAGACCTCCCAAGCCCCTCCCAGCTAACGAGCTGCGTCGCGATGCGTACACAATTATGCAAAGTGTGCCCCCCCCCCCCCCCACTGCTTATTAACAGTAATAAGTGCCACCTGCCGTCGTCAATGGGGTCATTTAACATGGTGGCCAGATTAGATGGATCGATAGAGGTGGTGCTAGTTCAACAATGGGGTGTGACTCCCGATCAGGGCATGTGTGAAGGACTTGTAATTACCAAGCAGCGTGCGGGCGTGCTTGACTTCTGACGTGTGCGTGTGCCAGCCTGTCTAATTACACATCAGGCTGTGGGGCAGAGACAAACAGCGCTTTAATTACCGGAAACACCTGCTTTAATTTTTCATGGAAGTCTTGCCTGTGTGTGTGTGTCGCGTGTGTTTATGTCGTGTGAACACGGCAGCAGAAGAAGTGTGTTTATGTCGTGTGAACACGGCAGCAGAAGAAGAAGAAGAAGAAGAAGACAATCCACAGAATATTGCAGGTAAATAACTTTTGCATCGCAATTTCTACGTTTTTTTTTTCCCAGCACTTTTGGGCTACTTTTTTTAAATTTTCCTGAAGGAACTTTCCTGAAAGAATTAATAAAGTTCTATCCATCCATCCATCCATCCATCCATCCATCCATCTATCCATCTATCCATCTATCCATCTATCTATCTGATAAATTATCCATCCATCCATCCATCCATCCATCCATCCATCCATCTATCTATCTATCTGATAAATTATCCATCCATCCATCCATCCATCCATCCGATAGATTTTCATCCATCCATACAATAGATTATCCATCCATCCATTCATCCATCCATCCATTTGATAGATTATCCATCCATCCATCTGATAGATTATCCATCCATCCATAGATTAATCTATCGATCGATCGATCTATCTATCTGATAGATTATCTATCTATCCATCCATCCATCCATCTGATAAATTATCCATCCATCCATCCATCCGATAGATTTTCATCCATCCATACAATAGATTATCCATCCATCCATTCATCCATCCATCCATTTGATAGATTATCCATCCATCCATCCGATAGATTATCCATCCATCCATAGATTAATCTATCGATCGATCGATCCATCTATCTGATAGATTATCTATCTATCCATCCATCCATCCATCCATCCGATAGATTATCCATC